>NW_024096999.1:887500-1150000 GCF_016545835.1 Crotalus tigris | reverse complement strand
ACTGAAAAAAGTGACTTATTGCTGTTTTTCACACTTATGACATTGTAGCATTCTGGTGGCCACGTAATCAAAATTCAGACTGTTGGCAATTTACTCATATTTACAACTGTTGCAGTGTGCTGGGGGGAGGTCACTTGACCCCCCCTTTTGCGACCTTCTGACATGCAATGTCAACGGGGGAGGCCAGATTCACTTAACAACTGAACAGCTGCAATGATTCATTTAACAACGGAGACAAGAAAAATCGTAAAACGGTGCAAAAAATCACGTCTCACTTAGGAACAGAAATTTGTGATGTCGTGGTCATAAGCCATGGACTACCTGTAGCAAATTTATAGGAATTTTAAATACTTAATTTCAGAAATGGGGAGGGAAGTCTCACAAATGGTGGCGGTGGTGGTGATTACGATGGCTTTGATATGTCAGAGATATGTATTTATTCCTTCTTAGAAATGAGCCTCTTGTTAACCTCTCGTTATAATAATAATAATAATAATAATAATAATAATAATAATAATAGTGGTGGTGGTGGTGGTGGTGATGATGATGATGATGATGATGATGATGATGATAATAATAATAATAATGTCTGGATAGTGGACGTGGCAGTGCCTGGAGACAGCAGAATAGACGAGAAAGAACTGGAGAAGATAACAAAATACAAAGACCTACAAATAGAAATAGAAAGACTGTGGCAAAAGCAAGTAAGGGTAGTACCAATAGTCATAGGCTCCTTGGGTGCAATCCCAAAACAACTGGAGCACCACTTGAACATCATTGGCGTTGACAAATTCGCTATTCATCAATTGCAAAAGGCGGCCTTACTAGAACTGCTTCCATCCTGCGACGATATCTGTAATACCATCAAACATCCACATCTGCCTATCCCAGGTCCTGGATAAGGACTCGATAGGTAGACAAAATGCCAAATCTAGTCTGAACATCTGGCTGACTGTGCGATGATCCATGATAATAATAATAATGATAATAATGACAAGCACCTGCAACATAACACCCCAGACTTAACAATTGTCGATAAGAAAGACAAAAAAGTCTGGATAGTGGATGTGGCAGTGCCTGGAGACAGCAGAACAGACGAGAAAGAAATGGAGGAGATAACAAAATACAAAGACCTACAAATAAAAATAGAAAGACTGTGGGCAAAAGCAAGCAAGGGTAGTACCAATAGTAATAGGCTCCTTGGGTGCAATCCCAAAACAACTGGAGCACCACTTGAACACCATCGGCATTGACAAAATTCGCTATTAGTCAATTGCAAAAGGCAGCCTTACTAGGAACTGCTTCCATCCTGAGACGATACCTGTAATGCCATCAAACATCCACATCTGCCTATCCCAGGTCCTGGGTAAGGACTAGATAGGTAGACAAAATGCCAAATCCAGTCTGAACATCTGGCTGACTGTGCGATGATCCATAATAATAATAATAATAATAAAGTTGGAAGGGACCTTGGAGGTCATCGAGTCCAACCCCCTGCTCAGGCAGGAACCCTATACCATTTCGGACAAATGGCTGTCCAGTCTCTTCTTAAAAACTTCCAGTGTTGGAGGATTCACCACTTCTGGAGGCAGGTTGTTCCACTGGTTAATTGTTCTCACTGTCAGGAAGTTTCTCCTTAGTTCTAGGTTGCTTCTCTCTTTTCATCCGTTGCTTCTTGTCGTGCCCTCAGGGGCTTTAGAGAATAGCTTGATTCCCACTTCTTTGGGGCAGCCCCTGAGATATTGGAAGATTGCTATCATGTCCCCCCTCGTCCTTCTCTTCATTAAACTAGACAGACCCATTTCCAGCAACCGTTCCTTATATTAAAACCCAAGTCTATAATTGATTTACGGCTCCTCTTTCTTAAAACAACACGCATAACTTTATCTTCAAATTGATTTTATGTCCTTCTGAAAGGGGGTTGCCTAATCTGAGCTTTCTTAATCTGCATTTTCACCCCAAACCTTTGGGGTTTATTATGTGATAGCTGAAGGTTTGTTATCCTCTGCTGTTTTTTCTCTCCCCCGAGCTGAAACGGGGAGGGGGGGGGTCTTCACCATTAATTTCTTCTAAGAAGATTATCGAGGACTTGTTTGCTGTTGTTTAACCAATCTATTTTTCTAATTTCTTTGTTTTTCCAATGTCTCTTACACTTTAATGCCTTTGATTGAATTTCAGACAAGAGATCAAGTTGACCGGCTAACTCCCTGCTTTTTGAAGAGGGCAAAGGCGGAGGAGGAAGGGAGATGATTAAAAAGATGCTTCGAATGATTTAAATGCTTTTTCACAGGTAGCCAGACAAAAGCCCCAACATCTGGATCTTTTTGAATTGCAGGAGTGGTGGTTTTTTTTCTTTACAGCTTAATTATCTAGTAAGGTCAACAAATTGGGCAACAAAAATGGAAACTCTCTCTCTCTCTCTCTCTCTCTCTCTCTCTCTAACTATCTCTATCTATCTATCTATCTATCTATCTATCTATCTATCTATCTATCTATCTATCTACCTACCTACCTACCTACCTACCTACTTACCTATCCATCTATCCATCTAACCATCTATCACCATCATCATAATCATCTAGCTATCTAGTTAGCTAGCTATCTAGCTACCATCCATCCATCCATCCACCCATCATCTAGCTATCTTTCATCTTCAACCGTCTATTCATCTATCCATCCATCATCCATTTTTCACCCATCCGTCAACCCATCATTCATCTTTCATCCATTTCCATCCATCCATCCATCCATCCATCCATCCATCCATCCTCTCTTTAAGAAATTGCTTCTCTGGAATATGGTTGTTTCCTTGTTTTTATTGTTTTTGCCACTTTTAAGTATACGCCACTTAGAGTCTCATAGAGTTGGGAGGCCTTCTAATTACACAAATACACACATACATACATTCTCTCCCCCCCCCTCTCTCTCTCGCTCTCGCTCTCTTTTGCATCTTTGTTACCTCCTAAATACATCCCTCACCAAATTATCAGTCCTTAGAGACGCTATAAATATAGGAGAAAATTACAAGACTATTTGATAGAAAGAATCCAGGTTTTAATATTTTATTATAGTATTCATTTGTAAAAGAAGTCAAGTCATGACTACAGTGGATATCTGAATGGCTTCAGATCAAATCAAATCTTTATTACGGTCGTAGACCAGTATAATAGAATGACTTCAAGAGTGAATTAAACTCTCTGAGTAGCTTCTTCTTACCAAATATCCTTTGAGGTATTGAAGGGCTTTCGATCTTGTCCCCAAACTGAGTGACAATTAGTTGTCTAGCTGTGGCTGTCAGGTTTTATAATCCAGTAGTCTGAAGGGCATGATTTAATGTAGGTTGCTTTTGAATTTGCACTGTTAACCAACTCCTTGGTAAGGCTAGCTGTTTTATCTCCCATTGCTCTGACAGTGGACTTTTAATCATTTATATTCAACTATTAAAACTTGCCTCTACCCTCCAGGCATTTAGGATGCCTTAATTTTTAAAGTAAAATTCAAATGTCTTTATATTTATGATCGTGTAGATGAAAGAGCATTTAAACATTGGTGGACTTTGGGGAACTGTGGAGTTTGGCTTGTTGGTGTGTGTTCCATTTTGCACGGGTGTTCAGGAAATACAAATTAGATCTATTTGTACAGCATAATTAACTTTGTTATCATCATGTCAATCCATTTTTATGGATTCGTATCACACGCTGCAAATATAATCTGACCAAACTGGCAGATTTATACAACACACCCCCTACACACATGCAAAAACTCTAACCGAGAAGGACATGGACCCACCCTAGCATGTTCTGGGAATATTGTAACCAGATCTTTTTTTACTTAACCTTGATAAACATATGCAAACAGAACTCTTGCATGAATTTCCACTGAAATAAAAGTGGAAGGCATTTTTTTTTTACTTGTATCTAATCTTCCTCTAGTTTGACCAGTTGAGATGTGAGTCCTACACCAAGCTAAGCCTACATCAAGCCGCAATTCTACTATATGGGAAGCCGAAGCCAAACCATATTGTTCCTTTTTCATATTTTTAAGTTCCGTTAATATCTATTGCAAGATGCCACAGTCCATCCACACATACAGAAGAGCAAATACAGATAGTCCTTGGCTTACAACAGTTCATTTAATGACCGTTCAGAGTTACAACTTCACTGAAAAAAAGTGACTTATGATCCTTTTTCACACTTACGACCGTTGCGGCATCCCGCATGGGTCACGCAATCAAAATTCGGATGCTTTACAACTGTCTCGGATTTATGACGGTTGCAGCGTCCCGGGGTGGGTGGATTCATGGGATCCCTTTTTGCGACCTTCCGAGAAACAAAATTAATGGGGGGAGGGGCAGATTCACTTAACAACTACAGAGATTCACTTAAGAACTGTGGCAAGAAAGGTACTACAACGTGGCAAAATTCACTTTAAAATGTCTCACTTAGCAAGAGATACGTTGGGCTCAGTTGTGGGCAGACGTCGAGGAGTATATAAACCTATTTCCCAAACTACATAATTGAAGAGAATATTGAAATATATGCTGCAGCTGCCAAAAAGGCCAACACAGTGCTAGGCTGCATGAACAGAGGGATAGAATCGAGATAGTAATATAACCCCCACCCCCAAAATAAGGCCCAATTAAGATCATCAGCCAGACGGACTCCTTTAGCACCATATTTCTCGAAAATAAGACCTAACCTGAAAATAAGCCCTAGCATGATTTTTCAGGACGCTCATAATAAGCCCCAGTTAAGATGGTCAGCCAGACGGCTGCATTTAGTACATCCGTTGCAACACACAACGGATGTATTGAATTACCGTATTTCCCCGAAAACAAGCCCTAACCAGAAAATAAGCCCTAATGTGTCTTTTGGAGCAAAAATTAATATAAGATCCGGTCTTATTTTTGGAGAAGTATTAGACACAGTTAGTACTGCTGTGTCTGGTCTCAGGCCCATCTCTTTAAGCCAGCTTGATTTCCAGCATCTCCTTCCAGAATCGTTGAGATCAAGCTTAACAAAACCAACGTGAAGAGGCCTCTTTGATCCGATGGTTTCCGACAATCCAAGCTCCACCAGAATCAGCAAAAGAGGCAAGTCAAATCTTCAGGGTCAAGCTCCAGAGTCAGTTTCCTGACCTAGGAAATCATGTACTGTGACAAGGGGTGACAAATGGATGGACACGCAACATGGGGGCTAAGTGTGTTGCGTTACAAACTATTCATGTAGAGGAGTCAAGGAATGCTGGTTTCTTGGAAGATCTATTTCCTTTGATACCGGTTCTCAAAAATGCACTTTAAAAATGAAACAAAGGGCATTGCATTCGTTGGACGAGGGAGTGGGGAATTCTTATCATTTGCAAATGATAAATTGTTTACAAGCACTTGCTGCAACCCGGTGGTTTGACAGATGCAAACAGATAAGTACAAGCTTAGCGTCCCTCTCCCCATCCTGAACTGGTTCACTTGAAGCACACTCTTTCTTTTCTTTCTGCTTCCCAGTCCCAGGGTAGCGAAAAAGTCACCCGTTTATTGATGTCTACAACTGAGACTCTAATTATGTATTTACAGAGGACTCCGCCGATTTGCAAATCTTGCTCTGTGATTCTATAATGGAACAAATTCCTGTTAATCTCCCTGGCTGAGATACCTCGAGAAGGACTGACCTTTATCTCGTACTTAAAACAGAGGAAATAACTGGAAATCATTTCCCATTTCGTTTCCAATCATATGAAAGGAAAAGGGAGAAAGAATATTGAATCTGCTCTTTTTCCTTGCCCGCTCTGTCTCTTTCTCTGTTCTTATTTATTTTCAAGAGACAGCTGGGTAAATGTGGGTGCTGCACATGGATGATGTTTTTAGGGGGCCCTAGGGATGGTTTATTGGGAACAGCTATCAAATTAATCCTGGCTGCGGAAATTAAGTGGACAGGGTCACGGAAGTAGCTGAACAGGAAAAAGTAGATAGAATTCTTGGACCCAGTGAGATGCTAATGCTACAGAACAATCTGTGGAGACTTTGGGAAAAGTGCAGAGAAGAGCAACTAAGACGATTAAAAGCCAGAAGACTAAAACATATGAAGAACGGCTGCAGAGATTGGGTATGGATAATCTAGAGAAAAGAAGGACTGGGGGGAAATGATAGCAGTATTCCACAAAGAGGAGGGGGTCAACTTATTTTTCAAAACAGCAGAAGGCAGGACAAGAACCAACGGATGGAAACTAATCAAGGAGAGAAGCAACCTGGAATTAAGGGGAAACTTCGTAATGGTGAGGACAATTAACTGGTGGAACAGCTTGCCACCAGAAGTTGTGGATGCTTCGTCACTGGAGGTTTTTAAGAAGAGACTGGACATCACTAGGGTCTCCTGCTTGAGTGAATCACCGCGCTTGTTAAATTAGTCACACGGTTGTTAAGTTAATCTGGCTTCCCCATTGACTTTGCTTGTCAGACGGTCACAAGAGCGGATCACAGGACCTTGGGACACAACAGTATGAACCAGTGGCCGAGCATCTGAATTTTGATCACGTGATCATGGGGATGCTGCAACGGTCGTAACTGTGAAAAATGGTCCTAAGTCATTTTTTTCAGGGCCGTTGTAACTTTGAACGGTCACTAGGCGAACTGTTGTAAGACAAGGACTACCTATAGTGCATTCAAAGCTCCACCCTTTTTAATGGGGAGGGGGAGGGGGGTATCGTTCATTATTCCTTGCCTTTACCTATGGGCTGAAGAAATTGATGATGATGATGATGATGATGATAATGATAATAATAATAATAATAACAATTACAGCAACAACAAGATTGTTGGGGGCAATGTAAATATAGATATACATTGCTTACTGGTGTACACCGCTTAGAGAGTGCTTGCACTTAAAGCGGTATATAAGTCTCATAAATAAATAAATAAATAAACAACAATAATAATAAATAAATAAAGTTGGAAGGGTCCTTGGAAGTCTTCTAGTCCAACCCCTTGCTCAGGCAGGAAATCCTATACCATTTCGGACAAATGGCTGTCCAGTCTCTTCTTGAAAACTTCCAGTGTTGGAGCATTCACCGCTTCTGGAAGCAGGTTGCTCCACTGGTTCATTGTTCTAACTGTCAGGAAGTTTCTCCTTAGTTCTAGGTTGCTTCTCTCCTTGATGAGTTTCCATCCGTTGCTTCTCGTCCTGCCTTCAGGCGCTTTGTAGAATAGGTTGACCCTCCTCTTCTTTGGGGCAGCCCCTGAGATACTGGAATGAAGATGACTTCATATCAAATGTCTGCTACCTTTGGCCCATTAGCTAGAATTTCAAGCTGTTGCACATACGATCTTCCAGGAGGATAATCAAGGCAAGTCCAATCCCCGTTGACCTCTGCTTCCCAGTTTTCAATGACCCATTGTCTTGAACACTGGCTTTTGTGCAATTTGGCGTATGTACATTTGTGTCCTGCTTCTTTCCACGTTGTTCTTTATTTCTACCGAACCTCTTCATTCCTCTCTTTGGCTCTGTTGTAAGCCATTATCCATAACTTCAAGAGAGATAAATGTTGGTCTCAGTCTGAACGGTTCCTCCTCTTCTCTTCCCTTAAGTTTGCCCCCTCCCCATTGCCCACTTAAGTAATATTGATGGTGGTTAATGGACTCGAATGGGAGTGAGTTCTTTTTATTGAAACTCCGGTGCATCTTATTTCAGCCTCCATTCTGGCTTCAGGTCTTCCTTTCTCCCCAGCTGCAAAGTCACTCCCCATCCATCCCGTGTGTTCTTCTGAGGGCCTTCTAGCTGTCTGTTCCTCTGCCGCTGAAGCCCTCTGGGTTTGACGGATGGGGATCTGGAGCTCTGGAGATGTTTGGCTTTGTAATTTCATCCTTGAGTTTTGTGATTACCAACAGGACAACTTTTTTAATTTGTTCTTTTGTCTCCATTCTCCCGGCTGACACTCTGCTCCGTGAGCTAGGCGTTTTAATCAATCACCTAGATAATCAAATGTCAGTTGGCTATCTGCTCGGTGTAATTACTTTTGCAATTAAAAATCAACCTCGAGGTGCCTGGTCTAATTAGAGGGATGGCCAAATTTTCCCCGAGATTGATTTTTTAATAAATATTGACTTAAAACGCCATCATCTCATCATATTCTTTTTTCTTTCTTTCATTTTCTTTGGACCAAAAAATGAAAACAAATGGAAGAACGAATGGGCAAGATGACTTCCAGGGTTTCTCCACCAGTTCGGACACCACAAAGTTGTGTGTTGCAGGACTTCAGCTCATTTCTCTCTTTACTGCTTCTAATAACCCTCAAAAGGGGGCATACATTTAGTTGCAGGTAGCCTTTATATGGACTTTGGAGGAAGGAGAGAGACAGAAAAAAACCTTTCAGATGGCCATCCTAGAAGAGATCAACCCCGACTGCTCCTTAGAAGGCCAGATCCTGAAGTTGAAACTCAAGTACTTTGGCCACCTAATGAGAAGGAAGGACTCGCTGGAGAAGAGCCTAATGCTGGGAAAGATGGAGAGCAATAGAAGAATGGGACGACAGATAATGAGGTGGCTGGATGGAGTCACTGAAGCAGTAGGTGTGAGCTTAAATGGACTCCAGAAGATGGTAGAGGACAGGAAGATCTGGAGGAACGTTGTCCATGGGGTCGCGATGGGTCAGAACACGATTTCGCAACTAACAACAATAACAACTGTTCAGTATATATGAGTTCTGAATTAAATGCTGCATTTCCAGTTTCAAACAGATAGAATCCATAGGATTGGTTCTACTGTAGATGACTACAAAAGAGAGAGAGCCTACATTTTTTTCTTCATTGATAATGTATTCATAATATTAGTTATTAAACTTGGGAGATAGGATCAAAAAGCGAAAATTATGCCATTAAAGCAAATGGCATAATTTATTTCTTTCTTTCTTTCCTTCCTTCCTTCCTTCCTTCCTTCCTTCCTTCCTTCCTTCCTTCCTCCCTCCCTCCCTCCCTTCTGTCCATTCCTCCCTCCCTCCCTTCCTTCTGTCCCTTCCTTACTTCCTTCTGCCCATTCCTTCCTCCCTCCCTCCCTCCCTTCCTCCCTCCCTCCTTCCTTCCTTCCTTCCTTCCTTCCTTCCTTCCTTCCTTCCTTCTGTCCCTTCCTCCCTCCCTCCCTCCCTCCCTCCTTCCTTCCTTCCTTCCTTCCTTCCTTCCTTCTGTCCCTTCCTCCCTTCCTCCCTCCCTCCCTTCCTTCTGCCCATCCCTCCCTCCATCCCTCCCTTCCGCCTTCCCTTCCTTCCTTCCTTTTAAAATCTATTTTGCCACCCTGTGGTTGAAAACACAGGGGTGATGGCAGAGAGAAAAAAGAGACCTGAGCCATGCAAGTGATATCTGGCTAAATAAAGACAGAACGGTCACTGCAGGTTTGCCAATCAGCCATCTCTTTTATTCTGATTACTTGTAAGACAGTCCGGTAATGGACATTTTCCTTTGCACAAAATAATAAGAGTGGTACTTATCGCTTGTTGCCTACAGCTACTGGGAAGAGGAAATTAGAAAAGTCCAATGAAGCTGAGTGGTAATTAATCATCATACTTTGGGGCCCTGTCAAATCAGAAGGGTCCTTCCAGCTGATAATGCTGCCCGAAACAATTTAGATGGCTTGAAAATTAGAATTCTTTATCCTCTGGCAAAAAAAGAAAAAAGGAAGACAACAGTAAAAAGAGACCTCACCGCTGCCAGCTGCTGCCTTTAATTATAGTTTGACCCTTTTATCATTACTGTTGTTGTTTACTTTTCCAGACAGCAAAATAAAAAGAGAATTCAAAATTGTCATTATATTTATATCATGCTGTGACTTTTGCCATGCAGGATAATTGCTAGGGAAAATGCTCTGCAGTAAAATATAAAGGCCAGTGTTTAAAAGGAGAAAAACTGAAAGCAAAAAACTGTATACTAGAATATAATAGAATAATGTTAGAATTAATAGAAGAGAATAATGATAGAGTAGAGTAGAGTAGAGTTGAGTAGAATAGAATAGAATAGAATAGAATAGAATAGAATAGAATAGAATAGAATAGAATAGAATAGAATAGAATAGAATATCAGAGTTGGCTGTCCAGTCTCTCCTTAAAAACCTCCAGTGATGGAGCACCCACAACTTCTGGAGGCAAGCTGTTCCACTGGTGAATTGTTCTCACTTTCAGGACATTTCTCCTAAGTTTTAGGTTGGCTCTCTCTTTGATTAATTTCCATCTGTTGTTTTTTGTCCTGCCTTTAGATGCTTTGGAAAATAGGTTGACCCCCTCTTCTTTGTGGCAGCCATGAGGTCAACATATACTGTATACGGATCTTTCAACTTTTATTCCAACACTTTAACTGTTGCAGCAACTTATGGATTTTTCCTTTATTGGAAACTTCTCAGCAAGTTTACATTTAATTTTTCCGGCGATTTATATCCCTTCTTTTTATTCAGGTGTCCTTCTATTTTCTTCCCCACATCGAAAACTTTTTAAAGGGAGAGCGACTGAAGCAAAGTCACCCAGAAAGCTTCTGTGGCTGAGGACGAACTAAAATTCGGCCTCAAAAGTGTAAGTTCAACAACTTTACCGCTATACCACACTGTCACAAATTTTTGAATGTGAAATAAAAAAATGGATTAGACGATCTTCAAGTACCAGTCTGAAGACTCAGGGAGATCTTTGATCTAATGCAAGGATCTCAGGAATCTGAGGAGGACCAAGATCCATGTGAAAGGAATTTAGAGGCAGGATTAGGAGATCCCTATTGATCTACACATGCTTTTGTTCTCATAAAGTCTTTGAAACACCTGATAATGGAATCTATTGTGCTATGTTTCTTCAGAAGTAAGTCTCCTTAAATTAACTGCAACCTGTTCCCAACTAATTGTGAGGAAAGAATCTCCTCCCCTGTAGAGAAAAAAGAAGGAAGTATCTAGATTTTTATTGGATCCTACAGGAGATGTTCTTTGTACCTTAGGATGAAAGGAACAAAAGGCAATTTGTTGGCAATGGAGAAATGACCAAAATGGAGCAGGGATGCTTCTGAAGGAATTCATCTTTCAAATCTTTACAAGGAGATTTAACACATTCACTAAGAATAAATTATGAATTGCCTCTAACATGAAATCTTAGTGCATGACCTATTTTTTTTTTGAGCTTATCCATCATTTAATTCTTCATCAAGTGAGGAAATACATTATTTTGTGTGTTCTGATGGATCTCAGTTTCATCCCTGGCGTGGCCACTAAATCATACTGTGATAAACTTAGACCAGTGAGTACCATATGTGAAGCATTGTCACAATTCATTCTCTCTCTGTCCTATTGATGTTCTCCCAAAAAAATGACCTTCAGATATGATGAGTCATCAGAATACCTGGCTTTCTCCATTCTTGAATTTATTATCCTCTTCTGTCTGGATGATAACTTAGATTTGCTATCTTAGTCTATGGAGAGAGCAGCAACTTGGGGAAAGTGGTTAAGTGTAATGCAGAATCTTTGGCAAGAACTCTCAAAGGTGCTTTTTCAGAATGCATCTGGACTGTTTCTTTGGGGAGGAGGAGGAAGAGAAGAAGAAGAAGAAGAAGAAGAAGAAGAAGAAGAAGAAGAAGAAGAAGAAGAAGAAGAAGAAGAAGAAGAAGAAGAAGAAGAAGAAGAAGAAGAGCAGGAGGAGGAGGAGGAAGAGGAGGAGGAGGAGAAGAAGAAGAAGAAGAAGAAGAAGAAGAAGAAGAAGAAGAAGAAGAAGAAGAAGAAGAAGAAGAAGAGCAGGAAGAGGAGGAGGAGGAGGAGAAGAAGAAGAAGAAGAAGAGCAGGAGGAGGAGGAGGAGGAGAAGAAGAAGAAGAAGAAGAAGAAGAAGAAGAAGAAGAAGAAGAAGAAGAAGAAGAAGAAGAAGAGGAGGAGGAGGAGGAGGAGAATTAGTTCTAGCAGGGCTCAGCGCTAATGACTAGATGACTGCAAAGAAATATGATCCTTCCATCCTGTCAGAACTAATCTTTTCATAAGCCCCACCATCCTGCAAGAACTGATGAAGCTTCTTGGATGAGAAGCAAAAAAATTTCTTCTTCTTCTTCTTCTTCTTCTTCTTCTTCTTCTTCTTCTTCTTCTTCTTCTTCTTCTTCTTCTTCTTCTTCTTCTTCTTCTTCTTCTTATTCTTCTTCTTCTTCTTCTTCTTCTTCTTCTTCTTCTTCTTCTTCTTCTTCTTCTTCTTCTTCTTCTTCTTCTTCTTCTTCTTCTTCTTCTTCTTCTTCTTCTTCTTCTTCTTCTTCTTCTTATTCTTCTTCTTCTTCTTCTTCTTCTTCTTCTTCTTCTTCTTCTTCTTCTTCTTCTTCTTCTCCTCCTCCTCCTCCTCCTCCTCCTCCTCCTCCTCCTCCCCCTCCTTCTTCTTCCAGTCCAGTTGCTTTTTGAAAAAGCATCTTTGAAACAATTGAGTTCTGGATGACTGAGAATCTCCACAGACTAGCCGAATACAGATTCTATCTGGATCTAGACATATTCGAGCTTATGTTTCTTCAATTTATTTAAAGTAACCTAGCTTTGCTCAGCCAGCGAGATTCCATCTTGACTTTACCTCTTTGCAGTTTTGTTGGATTGTGTTTTCTCGCCCTGCCAATTTGGAAGCTAATATATTCAAAACTCAAATGTTGGCAAGCTCACTACAGCCGCACAAAGCAATTTTTCTGTATCACGTTCTGGAAAACCACTCGGATGAAATGCAAGAAGGCAACTGGACATCCTTGTTTCTATCATGCCAATTTGTAATCATAATCATAATGTCTATGTATAAACTAAAGGAAAATGCCCACAGTATTGAAATGTATTTATGGAATCCTGCACTCAGCAAAGTCAATAAATATTGTGTCTGACTGGATGACAAGAATAATCAATTTTAAAGGGGAAAATGCATTGCACAATTACAACTGGGCAGTCTGCCATAAACGCAAAAAAAAAAAAAAACCGAAAAAAGAAAGAAAGAAAGAAAGAAAGAAAGAAAGAAAGAAAGTGATCAAATTAAACCATTTAAAAAAACAAACTAGCAAACCCATCAACTTTTGTTATATCAAATCCCAGTTAGCAGAACGGCAAATTGCATAAAATTTGACCATCCAGGAGAAAAAACAGGTAAACCACAATAAAAATAGCATAATTGTTCTAAGTTTACTTTTGAGTAATGGCACTCGGTGTTTTTGTTTTCTTTCAGAGGGTGAAATTATCCCCAAAGCTGTAGCTATGCAGCAGAGAGAAAATCTTGTTGATGAATTGGTCTACAAGGTAGATGAATAGATTTCACTCTGATACAAGGTTGTGGAAATAACAACAACAACAAAAACAAAAACAACCCAAAGTTTTCTGCTCCCGAAAATGCAACACTGGAGACCTTTTCAGGCACTCTACCTGAAGGTACAAAACACAACAAAGAAAAGGACATTTTTGTCGTTATGTCAATGGCCAGACATAGAAACATAAACTTAATTCTCCATTATTGTATGGCACCAGGAAAGATATTGGTGGTACCTAAGAGACATTGGTGTTAAACAATGGGAGGAGAAGAATCTTCGAAGATCAATGTATTCTTTGTAGATATTTGCCAATTATGGGATAGATTTTAAGTCAATGGGAAGATCTTCCCCTCCCTCCCTTCCATTTTATCTCATCCTTCCTTCCTTCCTCCCATCCATCTATCCACCCATCCTCCCTCTTCTTCCTTCCTTCCTCCCATCCATCCATCCATCCATCTATCCTCCCTCTTCCTTCCTCCCTCCCTCCCTTTTTCCTTCCTTCCTTCCTTCCTTCCTTCCTTCCTTCCTTCCTTCCTTCCTTCCTTCCTTCCTTCTTCTTTCCTTCCTCCCATCCATCCATCCTTCTATCCTCCCTCTTCCTTCCTTCCTTCCTTCCTTCCTTCCTTCCTTCCTTCCTTCCTTCC
This sequence comes from Crotalus tigris, assembly GCF_016545835.1. Classification (NCBI taxonomy): domain Eukaryota; kingdom Metazoa; phylum Chordata; class Lepidosauria; order Squamata; family Viperidae; genus Crotalus; species Crotalus tigris. The sequence continues at coordinate 1,136,109 of NW_024096999.1, read as the reverse complement.
TTCCTCCCTCCCTCCCTTTTTCTTTCCTTCCTCTCTCCCTTTTTCCTTCCTTCTTCCTTCTTTCCTTCCTTCCTCCCTCTGTCCCTCCCTCCCTCTTTCTTTCCTTTATTTCTTAAAAAGGTTTTACTGATACATGGGTCAGAGAAAGCAAACACTTTGTACACACACACCAAAGCGAAGATGAAAGGCAAGCATCCCCCTTTTCGTGGTCAGAAATTCTTATCTGGTGACCGAGCCTTTGTCGGTTTCTGAAAAGCAGAAGTGGTCTGCCTTGGCAGAAAGTTCAAAGGCATTAAAAAAAAGAGAGAGAAAGATAATGCAATCAAAAGTCTCTCTATCTGTTGAAATAGTTAGAAGAACAAGATATTGCTTTGACCTCTATACACCTGTGACTCTTTGGAAAAGCATGAAGGCCTGTGTGTAACCTTTATCTTTACTTTTAATGGGCTTCTGCATATTTTTAAACATAATAACAATGGGAAAATGAGGATTTCCAGCAAGGGAGGCTGGTACATATATACAGGCTGGGTTTTCTCTCGAATCAAAATCAGTCAGGGTAAACCCAAAGCTAGTCTCCAAATCAATCAATCCATCACATTTTCTTTCTTTCTTTTTTCTTCTTCCTTTTGCCAGCTTGGGAAGAGAATAAACTTTTGTGAAAGAAAACAAACCGAAAGCATTATGGTTTGTTACCATAAGGGATACAGAAAGATGTCGTGTTAGAAATATTGCTTGGAGGAGGGGGGGGGGAGAAATGTATCCGAGGAAAATGAGTCTCATAGAAAAATTAAGTGCAAAAATGAGTACACATAGTTTTTGCAAAAGTGCGCTGGGAAAGGCTGAATGTGAGCCTGAAACAGTGAAGAACTGGCAAAGAGATTAGTTAGATCAGTGGTTCTCAACCTGTGGGTCGGGACCCCATTTGGGGTCGAACGACCATTTCACGGGGGTCGCCAAACAACGCAGTCCGCCATTTTTTCCCCCTTTTCCTTAGCTGTGCTACTCCCTTTTATTCTATTGGCTTTTGAAAGCCAATAGAATAGACTCTCTTGAATAGAGTCTAATTCTATTGGCTTTCAAAAGCCAATAGGAATTGTCCAGGCTGTCTCTGCCCTGCTGAGCCCGCCAAAAGTCCCATTCTGCAAACGGTGCTGCACCAGTTGAGTAGTCCTCGACTTACGACCGGTTGAGTAGTCCTCGACTTACGACCGGTTGGGGGTTGCGGCATTAAAAAGGTTGAGAACCACTGAGTTAGATGGTGATGTAGAAAATCATCTTTTAAAAAAAATAAATGTTGCAAGTATTCAGGTGGGGCTGGAGAAAATATCTCAATCTGAGGTTCCAAAATGCTGTTGCTGAGGCTGATAACCCAATTCCCTACATTTCTAGAAGGATCACAAGTGCTTCTGCAGCCATCTTTATTTAGTTGTTCTGTTTTGCTGCACTCTGTGTGTGTCCCTGAATCTGTGATATGTTGAGGGTGAGTAATTAACCAGTGGACCCGCTTCCCTCCAGAAGTTGTGGCTGCTCCATCACTGGAGGTTTTTAAGAAGAGACTGGACAGCCACTTGTCTGAAATGGTATACATACAGTGCTTTTTTTGTTAAAAAAAAAAAAAAAGGTGCCGGAACTCACACACTTCATACAACCCGCCTTGCCTACCCTACAAGGTTCCATCCAAAAAAGGTGCCGGAACTCCGTTCTGGGCGTTGTATGAGAAAAAAAAGCCCTGTATAAGCATGAGCTGTGGGTTGGACTAGAAGACCTCTAAGGTCCTTTCCTACCCTATTTTGTTATTTGCTTGAAGTTTTGCATACTGTAAAAAAAGGGGATCATTGTTTGAGATGTCTTGGAAAACAACACCGATTTTCTTACTTCCGTATAAGTCGGTGGAAGAAAAGTGACAGAATTACTGCACCAGGGAAAATGAGTTTATAACTCAATCACAAAACTGTAGCAGATACCATGTTAAAATGCATCGCTTTCTCGCCTTTTTTTTTTTAAGCCCTCCTAAATGCCAGTTGGAATTAATAAGAATTCTTGGACTGACAAGTTTTTTTTTTTTTTAATCCTGGGTAATCGTTTTGAAAAACAGCATTAGCAAAGGTTAAACACAGAACAGATGTTAAGTTGTAAAATGCAAGGTGATCAAAGGTCCATTTCTGAGACAGAGATGTTAGCAAATGATGATAAATCAATCCCAGTAGAATAGGGAAAAGAGAAAAATGTAACTAATAGGAGAAAAAAGTCAAGAGTGGAATAGAACAATTATATGGCTAGTGCTAGATGCAATATCTATATCTATATCTATGTATATATGTATACGTATACCTATATCTATCTATCTTTCTATCTATCTATCTATCTATCTATCTATCTATCTATCTATCTATCTATCTATCTATACATACATACATACATACATACATACATACATACATACATATATGTATATGTGTATGTATGTGTGTGTGTATAATATATACACACACACACATACACACAAACATTTTTCTTCTATTCAGTCATGTCCAATTCTTGAACAAATCCCTGTAGTTTTCTTGGCAAGGTTTTTCAAATCTGGTTTGCCATTGCCTCCTTCCTAGGGATGAGAGAGAGAGATTGGCCCAAAGTCACCCATCTGGCTTTGTGCTTAAGGTAGGACTGGAACTCACCGTACCTGGTTTCTATAATCTTAAATCACTATACCAAACTGGCACTCATAGACTGCGTGATGGTCAAAACAACAGACGCATGAATAGGACAATGTCTTATGGCACCCATTTTGTGAGTGCACTCACCACCTGCTTTCCAAATCCCAAATTTCTCTAGCCTTGTTTCAACAACATGTATGAAATAGGCTGCTGCAGTTTATGGAAGGAACCACAGTGTAAGTAAAGCAAAACACAAGGACAGAGTTAACCATAGTTTCAACTTGCGAGCATCTTAGACCAAGCTGAATTTTTAAAAAATGCTAGAGAACTCCTGGAAGCTCTGCATTCAGGCAAATCAGCCATCAATGGGCACATTGAGATAAACCACATTTGCACACCAGACAATAAATAAGCTAAAAAGGAAATAGAAAGACTAGAACACCTCTTTGTCGGCAACCAACATCCAGATAAGCAGGGGTTAACACCAGATAAACAATCAAGCAAGAAAAAAAAACATCCTAGTCAAGGAACTACAAGGAAGAAAACAACATCTCTGCCAGGGCTGGCAGGGCAACCTACTGTATATAAACAGGGAGTAAACCCCACACTCACTAACACTGATGATGTTACCTAGCTGGGCAATGAAATGTCTGCAAGAAAACAACCAAGTCAGAGAGCACCAATGATTCCAAAGGCTGGTTTAGCAAGATATGGGAACACAGCCACACAATTCCATAGGATTTAAGCAGCTTCCATGCAGGAGCATAGCCTTAACCATTATCAGCCCATACTGCTTGTCCAGATCAGGTTTTATGTACGTTTTTCTCAGCTTTCAAAGAGGGCACTAAAACTCTACAATATCCCTCCTTTTATTTTTCTTCCACTGCTTGGAGAAGCAACACAAAACTTTGGGGGAAAAAAAAAAAACTATTTGTGCTTTGACTGGGACATTTACTATGAAGCGGCTAGAAGAAGCAACGATCTTACAGAACTGATTCCGAGCTCCTTTAGCTGTATGAAAGAAAGTCATTAAAAAAAAAAGCCACCAGAAAAATAATAATGCTTTCAGAAGTCAGTCTGCTATTTGTTGAGACTCAACTGAAACCCAAAACAGTTTAAGAGGCCGGGAAGGTAGACGGGCAGAGAAGGAGTTAATTGCTAAGACTGTCAGCAGGGAACATTTGTGATAATTTGATCTGAACTCCGCTAACAAATGACTGGGCCCATTTCTTTGGCTTTAGTATGTGTTTATGCTTGTACAAATTGAAACCCCACTGGCTATGGGTTGCAAAACACCGCCCAGCACAATAACATACCACTCCGTTCAATTAGTTCAAGGTGGAGAAGGATTAGCCGTCCATCTCAAACCTACAGCTCGGCTCCGAATTTTGTCTTTCCCTGCTGGGGTAAAAGGGTACAGACATATGTAAGTAATAAATGAACAGGCCTTCTCTCCCCTTTAGGTCGAGTAGAAGGAATGCAGAACCAAACTATAAAAATAAGACCAAAAAGACAAATTTTGAGCAAGTTCCACATCCCGCCTGTAAAACACGGAGCACCAACATGTCCCTTAAGGATTGATCACTGTAACTACGGTAGTTTTGTTTTGTCTTCCTTTCTCTTTTTCTCTCTCTCTCTCTCTCTTTTTTTTTTTCCATCTTCTCCTTTTTCTTTGTTTTTTTTTTTTCTTTTTTCCCTTCTGAGTCTGCCTTTCCTCTCACCTTCCTTCTTTCCCTTCCTTCCTTCCTGGCCAACATAGAGAGCTGACATGAGATCAAAGGGCTAATAACTGGGAGGAAAAGGGATGTTTGATCTCCTGGATTATATTTGAAAAGAATTTGGGCCTCTCTCTCTTTCAGCCAAGAAAAAAAAGTCATAAATAACGGGTCCTTAACTAGATCGTGGCATCGTTTTAATTTTTTTTTATCGTCTAATCCCCTTGAAACAGATGCCAGAACTCTGGCATAAAGGGACAAGTAGAGGCAGTCCTCGGATTGTGACTACAATTAAGACTAGAATTTCCGTTGCTAAGTGAGGCGGTGGTTAAGTAAGTCGCGCCCAATTTTACGCTCTTTTCTGCTACGGTTGTTAAATGAATCACTGCAGTGGTTAGCTGATTCACGCAGCCGTTTGATGAATCTGGCTTGCCCCATTGGACACCGGCTGGGAAGGTTGCAAACAGGGACTCTGCAACTGTCATAAGTGCATGCCAGTTGCCATGCATCTGAATTTTAATCACGTGACCATGCAGAAGTTGTAACCGTCACTTTTTTCAGTGCCTCTTTAAACTATGTACGGTCAGTAAATGAATGCGTCTAAGTCATGGGCTGCCTGCACGTATGTAGTAGATATGATGATGTTTATACCTTTCAGTTAGAGAAGACTATTTGTTTACATTGTAATTCTGTAAAAAAAAAAAAAAAGTAGAAGGATGCAGCTCTCTGATGACGTGTTCTTCAATCTTGCTTTTTGCAAAGTGTGTTTAAATCTGCTCGGAGCCTCCAAGGCTAGGACAGGCTGAAGAAAAATCCAGATGATTAAACGAGAGAGAGAGAGAGAGAGAGAGAGAGAGAGAGAGAGAGAGAGAGAGAGAGAGAGAGAGAGAGAGAGAGAGAGAGAGAGAGAGAGAGAGAGAGCAAACATATCGGGGTAGCTTCCCCCCTTTCTGTTCTTCTCAATTACAGCCTCCCTCACCCACTGCCCACCCCCCCCCCAAAGTGCAAAAGACAACCGGAATGTTTGCTTCATTTTGCTGCCCAAATTATCAGGTTTTGTTGTGGTGGCAGCAGAATAAGCAGAAAATTAAGTCTGACAACACGTTGCTTGGTAAACAAACATGGCTTGATTGATGAAGACAAACTGCAGAAATGTCCACCAAATGTGATTCATCTGTCAAAAAAAAAAAAAAAACGAGAGAAGAAGAGAGGCTGGTTGGGTTTTTTCCCCCTTTCCTTTTCTTTTGTTTTTAATCTCCACTTTACCGTAAAGTACCCCAGCAATTTACTATCTTGAAATGTAGTGTTAAAATTTTGCATATTTATTTTTTTGCAATTTATAACAGCACCAACTTTTTTTTTTCTATAGGGAGTTATAACCCTAATTTTACTTAATGCCAAACAATTCCCCTTCCCTTTCGTACCTGCATAATCCAGACTCTTTTGCGAATAAGATTGTAGGGATTTTTGAAATTAATAAATTACGCCACGTGCACCAAGTAGCTTAATATGGATAAGGGATTTAATATGCAATTTGGCCAGAGATTAAATCTCAGCAAACTTTTCACAATCCAAGCAAGGAGAAATTGTATGGGCAGAGAGACAAATGTATTTATAAATTGAATTTCACCAGTTTTGGCAGAGATAGGAAATAAGAGCATTGCTAGAAGAAGAAAAAACTCCGAAGGCATCAAAACTCCCTGCCTTTTTATAAATTTTAATTTCAGTCGGTTGCAGTGATCATAATTCCACCCAGCTAACGTTAACTGTCATCTCCTTTTGGATCCTTCCCAACTATCTTATTGCCCTTTATTCTTTTCCAAGCGAAGCATATTTCCATCCCCTGTTACTAATTGTCCTGCATTTCCTGTCCTTACTGTCCACACCTGAGTTTCCAGGGATGAGCTGATCAAAAGGACAAATGAGGGAAAACTCTTCCATCAAGCATCAAAGTCTGCCCTGAGTGGGAGACCGTTTTTTGGAGATGATGCAAGTGGCCTTTAGGAAAAGCTCTTGCTGTGGTGACGTTTCCACCCAGGCCTTCCTGGGAATTATAAAAAAAAAAAGGAAAGAAAGGACCATGAAGAGGAAGCAAAAATATTCCAAAGCAAAGGAACATACGTCCTTTACAAACCCAATTTGATTTAAACAGCCGTTCTTTTGTTCCAGAAACTTTCGTAAGTCAAAAATGTTTTAGTACCTACTCTAATTCCCATAATGTATTGAAGGCAGCCATGATTCTTAGTATTGTTGAAAATCTCCTCCTCTTCTTCTTCCTCTTCTTCTTCTTCTTCTTCTTCTTCTTCTTCTTCTTCTTCTTCTTCTTCTTCTTCTTCTTCTTCTTCTTCTTCCTTCTTCTTCTTCCTCTTCTTCTTCTTCTTCTTCCTTCTTCTCTTCTCTCCTCCTCCTCTTCTCTTCTTCTTCTTCTTCTTCTTCTTCTTCTTCTTCTTCTTCTTCTTCTTCTTCTTCTTCTTCTTCTTCTTCTTCTTCTTCCTCCTCCTCCTCCTCCTCCTCCTCCTCCTCCTCCTCCTCCTCCCTGATTTGTGATGAAGCTTGTCCAGCAATTAAATTTGATGGGGGATGTTCTGTTAAAGGTACTATATTCTACCTCTTACTTTGTAGTAATTTGAGAATAGTTTTTTTAAAAAAACTGGTAAAAGCTCTTTCAATTCTTAAATGTTCTCCTGTTTAGTTACTTTTTTTTTTTAACAGAAGCTCTGTCTGTTCACCTAGGCTTGTATGTTCAATCTTTCTACTGCATCATTTAGTATATTTCTGTTATTTCCATAGCTTTACCCTAAATGCAGCTATGAATCTCTTTCTAGGAATGTAAACTTACCCAGAAGTTTAGAAGATAAATTCTAAAGGACTATACTTGAGATAAGTTTCTTATATTGCAGATGTCAAAATAGCTTGTATTACCAAGAGGATCAGCTACTGCAGAATTTAGGGAATCTGATCACATTTATACATTACTGCCAAAGTTTGAATCCTGGGTTCTTTTGTCTAGCTTTTAGGCAGAAATAGACATTTGGCAGCCTTAGATGTTAAAGGCACAAAGTTTGATATCTATCCAGTGGCGGGATTCAAATACGTGAACAACCGGTTCTCTGTGTGGATGCCACTTCCAGAAGTCCGTTCTGGGCCTGGGCAATAAAAAATTAGCTACCGGTTCTGCCGAAGTGGTGCGAACCGGCTGAATCCCACCACTAGACCTATCTGGTTAGTGTCTTTCCTTTCAGCCTTGCTGTTTTCAGCCATCACAGTTGTGGCTTCCATGATCCCGTATCTCATTTCTGACTTTCGTTCATTTTGCATGGCTTTGGTATTTTGCAATTTTGTATGGTTTTACTACTTCTTTCAATGTGCCCTGTTTGGGGATTACTTTTAATAGAAAACAGGTTACCAATGAAAGCAAACAAACAATCGAGATGGTACTGAGACAATCGGAGCGCAGAGCTAAACATTTAGTAGAAAGTGTATTCATTACAAGGCAGTGCCTAATTTTGCTTATACCGCTTGATTTATTCTGCAATTTTAGCTACCTGACATTTCAGACAGCTGTCTCATCCTATGAAATCACTCCAGAATCAGTCCCTCTCTGTTCAGCTGGGCCTTAACCACAAGTAAATTGAACCAAGTTGGTGGAAACGAGACAGTTTTCTTTCTCATTGGTACCTCTGTGGTTACGGGACTTCTGAATTCCACTTCGCTTCCATGTTTGAGACTGATTCATTAGCATTCTAAACAGGATTGTCATATAGCTGGTTGTAACTTTGAGATTTTATCTGGTTGTGTGAATAAGCTTCCCAAGAAGAAGCCTCTCTTTAAAAGCTAGCGTGAAATGTCAAACTCTTGATATGAGGGCAATGGGCCAAATATGGGAAAGCAAGGGCATCAGCCAAACAACCAGCTGTACAGTACTCCCCTCTGTTGTGTTCCCCAAAGCTACCTAGGGTTGTGAAAGTCGGACCTTAAGAAAGCAAGGCAGGAAGGAAATTGACTCGTTTTGAGCCGTGGGGCTGGAAAAGGCTCTGCTTATTCCTTGGATAGGAAAGGTGACTAACAAGCAAGCCCTGGAGCGCATAACATAAGACAAGTGACAAGAAGGTAAAATCACGAAGCTGCGTCTCATTTATTTTGGCCATGTCATGTGGGGGGAATTCGCTGGAGAAAGCCATTATGTTTGGAAAAGTTAGCGGTAAAAGGAAACCAGGCCCTCAAAGGACACGGTGGCTGGACGTCATCAGAAATGAATAGAATAGAGCTGGAAGGGACCTTGGAGGTCTTCTAGTCCAGCCCCCTGCTCAAGCAGGAGAACCTATACCTTCTCAGACAGGTGAATGTCTAGTCTCTTCTTAAAAACCTCCAAGGACGGAGCACCCACGATTTCTGGTGACAAGCTGTTCCACTAGTTGATTGTCCTCACTGTCAGGAAGTTTCTTCTTAATTCCAGGTTGCTTCTCTCTTTGATCAGTTTCCAAACATTGTTCCTCGTCCTGCCCTCTGGTGCTTTGGAGAATAACGTGTCCTCCTTGTCTTTGTGGCAGCCCCTCAGATACTGGAAGACTGTTATCATGTCTCCCCTGTTTCTTCTTTTTTTAGACCATACCCAAGTCCTGCAGTTGTTCTTTGTATGTTTTAGTCTACAGGTCTTTGATCATCTTAATTGCTCTTCTCTGAATTTTTTTCAAACTCTCAACATCTTTTTTGTGATATGGTGACCAAAATTGGCTGCAGTGACAGACACAGCCAGAGCGTAGAACAACTCAAAGAAGTAGTGCAAGATCAGAAGATGTGGGGAGACCTGGCCCAGAGAATCACCAAGAATCGGCCATCATTGAATGGATAATAACAACATCATCATATGTGGGCAGTGGAGATAATATTCAGCGTCACACTTTAAGATTTTCCTCTGATTTGTTTTCTTGTCTCAGATTCCCCTTGCTCCAAAGTTGGCTTCAACAGAAAGCCACCTCGGTACATTCTCAGTGCTGGTTAAGGGTGATAAGAATTCCAAGCTAGAACTCTTATCACCAAGATCATTCTAGAAGAATCTGTCACAAATTGCAGTGAAGCTTAAATCCACACAAACATCGAACATGAAGGAGATGACTATCAACACGTTCTGGGGAAAGAACAGGATAATTTCAGCTCTGAACAAGCAATCACTTCTAATAGGTAATCCCAGTTGCCCAGCCAGAAGAAAGAATTATTGAACAATTGTTTGGCTACTTTTCTTATTTCTTCAATGTTGCCCCAAATTTATCAGTATAGTTGCTGGTTTCAATGCTAGAGCTGAGTGGGGGGCTTCAATCAGAAATCTCACAAATACTGGATCCTCAGCAGACTTCCTGAGGTGTATCTCAAAATTAGAAATGGAAGACGGCCAGAATTTTGAGGTCGGACTTCATAAGATGAGATCTTCTTCTTAAGATGAAAATTAAATGAGATTTTTAAGATCTAAAGATCTTGCTAAGGCCTGATAATTCTAGCAATTTGGGGATCAAATGGGGGTATAAGATTCCCATCTTCTTATCTTCACAACAATCCTACATGATAGTTTTGTCTGACAACTTCTAACTGATGCAAAGTCGGGAGCTCTAAACATGGGCCTCTATTACTTTAGCTGCATTAGGATAAAAGCTTTCTTTCCCCTCTTCCTTTTCGCTCCCTGTAAGCTCTGAGGGAGAAAATGGGAAGTTATTTGAGGTATGTTGATGAAACATCTGTGCTCCATCATGACCACTATCTTCAGCAATGGCTATCTCCAGGAGTTATTCCTGCGCCTCATCACCTCCAACAAAAACAACCAAATCCTCAGAGATCAGCTCAAGAGATTAGTATCTGGCATTAGAGATTACCTTTCCTCTTTCCACAATTTGAGAGGATGGGGCTGGCTATTTAATTTGGGACCCGGGGGCTAATGCCATTACAACTATTTAACAGACAGCAAGAGCCTCTCAAGAAAATGCAACTTTAAACTGCCCTTCTCCGTGTCAAAATTCTTTCCTGTTTACAGACAATTCCACATGATGTTAGAAGAGAAGGGAGGATAGCAATAGCAACAAGCCCTTAGACTTATATACCACTTCACAGTGCTTTACAGCCCTCTCTAAGCAGTTTACAGAGTCAGCCTATTGCCCCCAACAGTCTAGGTCCTCATTTTACCAACCTCAGAAGGATGGAAGGCTGAGTCAACTTTGAGCCGGTGAGAATTGAACTGCCGAAATGCGGTTGACCCAGGTAAACCATCTTTCAATCTGGAGAAATAAAGCAAGAATGGAATTCTACAATGCCAGATTTTCTCTTGAAACTTTCTCAGGGCTGAATCCAGGCATCTGTAACTCACCGTGGTTTTGTTTTTGTTTTTTTTTTCCCCAGGCTGGAGAGGATCAAATAATGAACTGTACACTGAACAGAAGGGGAATGACTAGATATTTGAGAAAACAGAAGCATTTGGCACTAGCAATGAAGTGCTTCCTATATTCCCATGTACTGGTAGTTAGATAAGATAAGATTGTTCTTTATTGACATTTTTTACGCTGGGCACACTGGCACACATTAAAAAACAAAATCCTGTTGCCTGCTCTCAAAAGTACACACACATAACACACATATAAACATGCTATATTCATAGATATGTATTTGTTTTCTGAGGTTTTCGCGGGTGTTTGTATGTAGATCTTTGGTTATTCGGGTTTTCTCCTGCGTCAAATTGGAAGTGTCTTGGCGATGTTTCGATGAAGTCCCATTCGTCATCTTCAGGCTGGTGTTTTCAGCTTCGTGCTCCTAGAAGCAATGTGTGGTTGTAGAAAGGAAGAAACAGCTACAACCACACATTGCTTCTAGGAGCATGAAGCTGAAAACACCAGCCTGAAGATGACGAATGAGACTTTGTCAAAACGTCGCCAAGACCCTTCCAATTTTACGTGGGAGAAAACCCAAATAACCAAAGACCTACATAGATATGTATATACCTACACCCTTCCATATAAACACATACAAATATTAATCACTGTCCATTTTGAATACATAGCAGAAAGAGGAAGCTTGAGGGTTCACAAGGTTGATGCTGTATGGAACAAAACTGTGGCTGAGTCTGGATGTTCTGCTTCGGATACCACAAAGCCCCCTCCTCCCAGAAAGTAACCAGGCCATGGAGAGGATGTGTAGTTGGTCACCAAACAAACTGTTGTAAGTTGAGGACTACCTGTATCACATCTAATTCTGTGATACTGTTGACTTATCACCTGTTGTATTTGGGAGGTGGAGTGGAACAGGGCAGGAGGAGTGATTGTCACTACTTCCCTAGCAGAATAATTCATGCAATTCTCCTGTGGGATCGAACCCCTATAAAATAAATTTGACTTCTCCACTCTCCTCCTGATGTTCCTTAATGTATTCTTTCGGTCTCACACAATAGAAATGGGAGATGACATTTTGGCTTCCTCTCCCCTTTTCAAGAGCTCCTACGGTTCCATACAATGTTTCTTCGGGCCACATCTTGATGTTTTGCAAAGAAAGGACCCCCCCCTTTCTCAAAAGAGCTCCTACCAGTTTTGTTCTAAATGAATGTCTCTCTCTCCCCCCCCCCTTAGGCCGCGCATTGTGTTCAAGCTACAGATTTTGTGTCGGTTCCCGAGGAGAAATGGAACGAAAATGTTGGACTCTCTTGACGGCGAGGCCTTCGGAAAAATGGGGAACAAGGCCTGCCCGAATCTCCCACAGAGCACTTTTGTGCAGGAATGCAAATGCATCCCAGCAAAACAAATCATGGACAATAACCTGGGAAAAGGCAGAGAGGAACAAGCCATCTGTAACTATTTGGTTAACTCTGTATATATTTTTTCTCTCTTTACGTTCTTCTCCTTGCAACAAAACACCATGTTGACATCTGGGATTTAAAATAGATAGATAGATAGATAGATAGATAGATAGATAGATAGATAGATAGATAGATAGATAGATAGATACAATCTCTGGCGATAGGGTTCTTCATTTTCGATGGCTCCTCCTTGTTTTAAAGGAGGGCCATAATTTAACTATGTGACATCCTTGAGAAGGATGTCTTGTTTGCCCAACCAAGTTGAAATGTAAATGCTAAACCGTCAGGACCCCAAACGGCGGGGAATATGAAGAGTTGTGGGAGGCTTAATTTGCACACAGGGAAGAATTCAGCTCTTAAGTTGAGTTTGAGCTGCTGTAACTCTTCAGAAGTCCTGGGAGAAGAAAGGAAGATGAGGGAGGTGCTGGTAACATCAACCATGTTAACTTGTGTTATTTGGTAGTTTAATGTTTTTTGAGAGCTTGGTGTTTTCCAAGATGTCTGTGAGTGGACTCAGAAAAAAAGAGAGAGGTTCAACAGATTAGGGAATATTTATGGACAAATCCGTGGAAATAAATAGATTTTCTGCAGAAGAAGATCCCAAGTGACAACGTTTTAAAATAGTTTTCTGAGGACTTTGGCTTTCCAAGTGCTTCTGCAGGAATGGATGAATGGATAAATGAGATGAAACTGAAGACCCAATTAGTAGCGTCTTTCCTGAGGTCATCCTACCTTCTCCCTTATAATTTAAAACTTAGTCTTTTCACTGGCTGAGGGCAGAATACAGATCACACAATGTATGGAAGTTGCCAGCTTCAAAGACTAATAATAATAATAATAATAATAATAATAATAATAATAATAATAATAATATAAAGTTGGAAGGTACCTTGGAGGTCATCTAGTCCAACCCCATGGTCAGGCAGGAAACCCTATACCATTTCAGACAAATGGCTGTCCAGTCTCTTCTTAAAAACTTCCAGTGTTAGAGCATTCACCACTTCTGGAGGCAGGTTGTTCTACTGGTTAATTGTTCTAACTGTCAGGAAGTTTTTCCTTAGTTCTAGGTTGCTTCTCTTCTTGATTAGTTTCCACCCATTGCTTCTTGTCCTGCCTTCAGGTGCTTTGGAGAATAGCTTGACTCCCTCTTCTTTGGGGCAGCCTCTGAGAGATTGGAACACGGCTATCATGTCTTCCCTCGTCCTTCTGTTCATTAAACTAGGCATACCCAATTCCAGCAACCGTTCCTTATATGCTTTAGCCTCCAGTCCTCTGATCATCTTCGTTGCTCTTCTCTGCACTCTTTCTAGAGTCTCAACATCTTTTTTACATCGTGGTGACCATAACTGGATGCAATATTCCAAGTGTGGCCTTACCAAGGCATTGTAAAGTGGTATTAACACTTCATGTGATCTTGATTCTATCCCTCTGTTAATGCAGCCTAGCACTGTGTTGGCCTTTTTGGCACTTGCAGCACACTGCTGGCTCATAGTTAGGTGATTTAAGTCTGCAACTTGGAGACATGGACATAAGAGGTCTATAAGGAGGAATGAGATGGAAAAAAAATGACAGTGTGGTGTTGTGATGCCAGCCCCACTGTTTCTGTGAGCTTGCCCAAAGGGTGGAGGAACTTGTGGGTCAGTACTGTGAGGGTGCTTTTTTCATTCTGAACAAAACAACAAGATCATGTAGGAGCCCCTGGTTCTGTTTTTCTGGATTATCTATTTGATTTAGATGGAAAGTTCTGACAGATCTAAAATGCTATTTCAGATATATAAGCGCCGTGGTGGCGCAGTGGTTAGAATGCAGTACTGCAGGCTGCTTCTGCTGACTGCCAACTGCCAGCATTTCGGCAGTTCGATCCTGACTGGCTCAAGGTGGACTCAGCCTTCCATCCTTCCAGGTCGGTAAAATGAGGACCCAGATTGTCGGGGGGCAAGAGGCTGACTCTGTAAACCGCTTAGAGAGGGCTGCAAAGCTCTATGAAGCAGTATATAAGTCTAAGTGCTATTTCTATTGCTTTTTGTCTTTCGGTCTTATAAATGTTCATCTCTTGCTCTCTGGTGTGATCCAAAACATCTGTTTTCTTCACCCTTACAAGACAAGCTGTTGACAGAGATTTTCATGATAGGTTTAGCCTGGACTATTAGGATCTAGCATGTCAGGGAGCACTTAACAGCGATTTAATACAAGGATTATTGACATAAAAGATGTAGCAGCTGTTTGGAAGTATCCTTCACACTGGCTGCCCTGCTCTTTACTTTGTCAGTTGTATTCTTTATTTTCTTAACTATCCAAAGGCACTCATTCATATTATAGGGATTAAAGTCGAGGTGCAGCAAGGAGCCAAGGGGAAAAGCACTTTTCTTTGATCCCAAAGAATTGTATTTCAAAAGAAAGAGAAGAGTGTAAAAATCAGAGGTGTGCCACCTTTGACTCCAGGAAATCCCAAATATTTTTGAACACGGGACCTTGGTGGTCTCCCAAAGAAGTTTCCACGCTCCAATTTTATTTTAAAGGGCGCAAGGGAAAATAATTAGCTATATGAAGAACGATCATTTAAGTTCAAGTGTGATAGGACACCAGGTTTAATTTTAACCCGGATCCCACTCACTGCAATTGCCAATTGCCCAAGGGACAGTTGTTCCCCTGGAGTGAGCCACAAAAGTTACACAACCTGGGGTCTAAATGGCGCCATGTATTTGACTGGTTGGTTGCTTTCCTTAGCTCCCTAATGTTTTTAAAGCAGTTTATTTAAGCAGCAGAAGGGACAATTCCAACATGCTTGATTTAGTCTGAGAGAGATTGGATGACAAATTCATTTTAAGAAGGGATGTAGAATCCCAAAGGTGCTTTTTTTCAAAAGGCAACTGGACTTTTCCTTGAAAACGTTTCGCTTCTCATCCAAGAAGCTTCTAAAGAACTGAAGAAGCTTCTTGGATGAGCAGCAAAATGTCTTCAAGGAGAAGCAAAGAAAGTCCAGTTGCCCTTTTGGGACAGTCATGACCTGGATGACTGAGAACCTCCATAGACGAAGGATTTAGAAGTTTCTTGTACAATTTGTACAAATTCAAGGAACTCCAGTTTGTAGATGGAGAGACTGCTGAAGATCCAAACCATCATTTGGGGTTAGAGAGGGAGTGATTTGAAGAAGGGAGTGATGTTTTGGTTCCTTCCCGTCTTTTAACGAGGGATGTTTTGTCCCCCCATCAGAAAAACTAAATCGATCCAGAAACTGATGTGGTTTCCTTTCGTGTCAATTTTCTTTAGCGCCTAATTTAGCAAAGTTCTCCAAAAGTGCAACAGGATATTATACCATCAAAGTGGGCAGGGGTTAAAAAGAGAGGCAAGCATTCCTAATATACACTTTTGGATCAAATCCAAGGATCATTTTCGTCAAATGAAATCAACTCTGAAAAGGAGGTCTATGGATGCCAAGAGTCCATAGGTTTCCATGCCCTCCTGTGGCTAAGATAAAGGACATTTCCTACCCCTCTCAACAGCTGCCCTCATTTAAAAACCCAGCTAGGTTTTAGCAAAACTCAGTGCTGACATCCTAAATTGAGCAAATGAACCCAGACTTCACCGGATAAAGGTGAAAAAAGAATGCTGGAATATCACCCGGGGAGCAAAAAGTGATCCAATTCCCAATTCCTCCTGACCTTCCTGGACTCGGTTTCCTTCACTCAGCCGGAAAGTTGACTGAGCTACACAATCCTAATTTTCTCAAGCAACGTGAAGCAGGGAGAAAGGTGGGTGGAACTTGTCTGCCTCAAAACCTTTGATTTGGAGGTCTTTTGCTCTGGATCCAGGAGGAGGAAAAAAAACTGGAGATAGGTTTCCAGATCAGACAAGTCTTGTATTGTTGAGGTCCTTCATTGTTAATATGTGTCAGGTTTAATACAGTTGCTTCCGTTCAGGAAGAGCTAACAGAACAGTGGGTAGCCATAAGTTGCTAGGGTTTCAGAAAACCATGTCTGAAATTGCCTAGAACAGTGGTTCTCAACCTGTGGGTCGGGACCCCATTTGGGGTCAAACGACCATTTCACGGGGGTCGCCAAACAACGCAGTCCGCCATTTTTTTCCCCTTTTCCTTAGCTGTGCTACTCCCTTCTATTCTATTGGCTTTTGAAAGCCAATAGAAGAGACTCTCTTGAATAGAGTCTAATTCTATTGGCTTTCAAAAGCCAATAGGAATTGTCCAGGCTGTCTCTGCCTTGCTGAGCCCGCCAAAAGTCCCATTCTGCAAACGATGCTGCACCAGTTGAGTAGTCCTCGACTTACGACCGGTTGAGTAGTCCTCGACTTACGACTGGTTGGGGGTCGTGGCATTAAAAAGGTTGAGAACCACTGGCCTAGAATTTAATATTTGCCTTTCTGCCCCCAAATTGGCCGTTCTGCTACTGAGTTACATCCCAATGCATCTGGGAGGATCTGTGGTACTCTCTGAGCTTGGCTGTTTTTTTTTGTTTTTTTTTTTGGCAGATGTTTCATTACTCAGCTAGCACTGATGATGTTACTTAGTTGGGTAATGAAATGTCTGCAAGAAAACAAGCAAGCTCAGAGAGCTCCAAGCACCACCACCACCACCTCCTCCTCCCCTCTGAAAACCCCATTCCCTTCTAGCACTGACAATTGCTGACAATTGACAGTTTATTTATCACTTATAGGAAACACACATACCGAAAGAAAGAAACCGCGAACGCCTAAAATAGCCTGGGAACATGGACAGGAAAAAGAGAATTTACATTTCTTGATTGTTAAGAGTGACTTAAGGGGACATATTCCACTTGAGGGTGGAGAAGGGGTTATAGCAAGCCACACATTAAAAAAATTCGGTTTTAGCTTCTGCAGCCTCAGAAGCTGATGTCGTGAAATTTCACAGGTGGTCAGAACTGGTAACCATCTGGATGCAGGAAGGGAGCACAGTCCTTATCTTCACGTCTTTTTTTGACATTTGACTATTGTTTATAACAGGCAGGAGGACAAATAAGGAGTTTACGGGTGTTCTCCTAAAAGAGATGTTATCTTATGGAAATGGGAGGAGACTTTGGAATAAGGACACATTGTACTGGGAAGAGGACCCAAATCAAATCTAAATACAGACGAGATTTAAATATAAAGCTCATTATGCAAAGCTTTCTTGCAAAAAGACAACTGAAGAGGCCATTTTAATGTTGTTGATGATGGCTAGTTTATTATTTTTTATGTATTGAATTTCTACTCTGTTCTCTCTAGGTCACCAACAGTTAAGGAAGCTTGGAGCAATTGAAATTGGAAAGAAAAAGAAAGAAATATTAAACTAACCAATAAATATAAACTAAAGCAAAGTTAGTGGATCTGAATTTATATATATATGGTGTGCATATATGCACAGGTGGGTCTTTTAAATGCAAGGTTGGACTTAATTGTTGAACACATGCACAACAAAGAGACTCCTTCCTACAGGGAGATTTTTCAAGAGAGAGATGACAAGGACTTTTTTTTAAAAAAGGAAGCAATATGAGAATACAGTCATTCCTAGTTAAAGGTCACCTTGACTTTTAATCTCAACTGTCATCCTTTCTTTCTCATTAAAATATTTGATAAGAATTCTTTGCTTGACCGAACAGCATGGAATACCTTAAAAATGACACTCTTTGCTCTGGAGCTGGTTGCTATGTCACAGTAAATAATTATCTGCCTGTTAGAAAATAAAAACATTATCTGTATTATATGCAAGGAACAAATAAAAACGGTGTATTTACACAATGTTAATCTACTCTTTAAGGATGAAACATATTTCAAGATTGAATTTTTTTTCCAAGGTTGAGGTTTTTTTGTTTTTTTATTTTGCCTCCAAGCTAGATAGACGGTCTCCAGGCAATCTGTCCTCATCAAAGTCTTCCAGAGATGGTCCTCACCTTACTGCAATGGAAACCATCCATCATGTTGATGGTCATCCTCTTCTCGTTCCTTGCACCTCTCCCATCATTGTGGTCTTTTCAAGAGATGGTCTTGGCACTGTGTCCGAGCTATGAAAAATTGAGCCTGGTCATTTGTACCTTGAGTGAGAATTTGATGCCCAAGATCAGCTCTTCCTTTCTGGCTTGCCATCTGAGCTGGGGATCTGAGATTCTTCTTCCATCTCAGCTGGCTTCATTCCCCAGACGTACTTGATGGAGCCCATGGAACGGCTTCCCAAGCCCTTTTTTACTGCCTACATTCTTTTATTGCAAATCCATATTCAGAGAAGTTAATATATAAAGATGTACAATATGACTATAAAGCACACAAAAAGCTGACACCGTGACACCGGTGTCTGAATAGCTGGGTTATTATAACAGCTGCCTTTCAGCTATTTTCAAGAGCTCTCGTTAGCCTTTTGTGCAAAAGTCTTTGGCGAGAGAGTCAAGTGTACGCTGATAAGACCTTGGAGACGTAATCACCAGCCTTCATTCTCCATTGACGGCACCATGTGGCCAATTCACAAACATTTTCATATTAATATTGAGCAATTTCCCTACATTCTAATCCATCAAAGTAGGCTATTAATCCTCCTCTGTAGCTTCTGCTATTCAAATGCTAACAATTTTCTCCTCGCACACGGAAACATTTGTCCTACAGCTCCTTGTACAAAGACCGGCATATTGTCAGCTGTGATTGATCAGAGAATTAATAGGAGAGTGGCAAGATAAATCACATCAATGAAATCAGAGGTCTCTGAACAACAGGAACAGAAAGGTAGGGAGAAGAGGAAGAATTCTAAGGAATAAACTGAATGTGGAAGATAATAAAAGCATGGGCGCCGCTGATTGCATTAAACAGTGGTCCTTGTGGTCTAGTTGACTCAAGTGTCCGTAAAGCAGGACTCATTGCTCTACAGTTGAGAGATAACCTATTCAATTTTTTTCAGAATGAAAAAAAAAATGCTCTGAGAAAGATTAAGAAAGGATGGATGGAATATGGACTTGAAAAGATGGCACAGTCTATAACCGTGGTGGCGAACCTATGGCACGGGTGCCAGAGGCGGCACTCAGAGCTCTCTCTGTGGGCACCCGTGTCGTCGCCCCAGTCCTAGGCCTTCAGCTGGGTTTTATAAACCCTTTTTGCTTTGGGCCTCCGCCACCATGTGCAAAAAAAAAAAAAGGTTCAATCAATCACTCAATTTCAACTTGTCGCGGGGAAAAAAAAGATCTCGCAAAGTTGGAATTGATTGATTGAACTTTTTAGTCCCATCCAGGCTGCCATTACCATCGCAGCCACGCCCACCCAATAGGCCATGCACACCCAATTGGCCACACCCAGCCAATTGGCCACACCTACCCAATGGGCCACGCCCACCCAGCACCTGACGATACATAAGTGGGTTTTGGGCTGCAGGTTGGGCACTTGGTCTCTAAAAGGTTTGCCATTACTGATCTATAATCTTTCCAGAACACCTGTTAAGTAAAGTAAAGTAAACACCAGTTATCATCTCCTCTGATAATATTAATTAGAACAATTAATCAGTGGAACGACTGGCCTCCAGAAGTTGTGGGTGCTTCAACCCTGGACATTTTTAAAGAAGAGATTGGACAACCATTTGTCTGCAGTGGTATAGAGTTTCCTGCCTGAGCAGGGGGTTGGACAAGAAGGCTTTTAAAATCCCTTCCAATAATCCTCTATTATTCTGTTATTTCCATTCTGGTTACTGGTGAGATTAAGAAGAAAGATTCAGAGGACTTCAAGAAGCACCTGAAATGAGAGAAGACGGCTCCCCACGGCGGTCCTCTGGTCGTAACTGCCCTGTCATTCACCTTCCTAATCGTAGTGTCCTTCTTTGATACTAACAAGATTGTTAACACTTGTTTTCCAACTGGCTGGCCACCCCATGGCTGTTGTTCTGAGTCTCTTCTGAAAGATGGCTACAGTAGTAGTGGTTTTAACCATTCAGTCTGACTCTTGGCGACTTTAAAGACAAGTGCGCTCCATGCTTTTCTGTCAAGCAAAGAATTGCGCAACAATCTTCAACTGTTGTATGTTCAACTTTGAACCAGCTTTGATGGTATCAAGACAGCAAGTTCTTTGCTTGCCCCTTCTTTTTGATCCACTAACTATTCCTAGTATTGCTGCCTTCTCCAACAAAGTTGCACGCATGACCTGTCCATAGTCTTGTGGTTTTGGCTTCTGGTGTTGCTTCTGGTTTTATACGAGATGGCTGTAGGCCCGCCTGTAAATAGCACATTCTTCCAATGAGCCAGGTATTCTAGTGTGATGAACTAGGGATGATATGATAGCAGTCTTCCAATACTTGAGGGGCTGTCACAGAGAACAGGGGTCAACCTATTCTCCAAAGCACCCGAAGGCAGGACAAGCAGAAATGGTTGGAAGATCATGAATGAGAGAACCAACCTAGAACTAAGGAGAAACTTCCTGACAGTTAGAACAATTAACCAGTGGAACAACCTGCCTTCAGAAGTTGTGAATGCTCCATCACTGGAGTTTTTCAAGAAGAGACTGAACAGCCATTTGTCTGATACGATATAAGGTCTCCTGCTCAAGTAGGGAGTAAACTAGGTTTAGTCATTTTCTCTTTTTTCCTGCCTATACTCTAACTGCTTTTGAGTTACTACTTCTTTTTGATACCTTACCTAATGTTATTTATTCCAAAAGAAAGCTGGTTATGTTTCTGCCTATTTATCCATCCATCCATCCAGGGCTTTTTTTTTTCTCACAGAATGCTCAGAACGGAGTTCTGGCACCTTTTTGGGATGGAACCTTGTAGGGTAGGGAAGGCGGGTTGTGTGACGTGTGTGAGTTCTGGCACCTTTTTTTTTTTTTTTTTAGAAAAAAAGCACTGCATCCATGCATCCATCCATCCTCTCTCTATCGTAGAGAACATCAAGACTGCAGGAGTTCTTTACAATTTCCTACAATATCTAGAGATCCTGTGTTTTGAGCTGGATCTACAGCTTGTTTGGGCAGCTTCCTAACCAGTCAGTTTTTCTGAGCCATGGGCCACTGTCCTGCACACGCGCGCGTGCGCGCGCGTGCGCGCGCACACACACACACACACACACAAAGTCCCATATCTGGACTCTGTTTTCCTCCTAGAAAATATCCACTGTCACTCAACTGTCCAAACTCGATGCACGTGCTGTGAATCCATTGTTCTGCATGCCTCTCTGCACACACCTGCACTTTGCCTGCCAAGTTGTGAAGCCCTTCAGCCAATGTAAAACCAAACCAAACCTAACAAACACCCTTCTCCCTCCCCCCCCCCCCACCAATCTGAAATATCCTTATAGCATTTTTACACGCCGGGCAGCAGAAAAAGTAGAAAAATCTGTCAGTGACTCATTATTCCAAACCTCTCTTTTCGGATTTAATCCCCAAAATTGATTTTTTTTTTTAATAAAAGGGAAAAGATAATAGAAAAAGCAATATGTAAACCTACACTTCCTAATTATTTTAAGTGCTTTCTCCAGTGCTGGCACTCAAGAGGCAGCTGGTTTGTGTGATGTCATCCTTTCGTCCTGTTGTCTCTACAGTAAAAGTTTAGGGTTAAGAAAGGAATATAATAATAATTAAACCCCAAGTATTGACTGTGGAGGCAAATGCAGGAAAGACAAAGAAAATCCCCGGTTCTTTTCTACTATTAAAGCATAAGAATTAGCTTTCATTCTCTCCCACCATCAAACATTAAACATGGATGCAATTAGCTATCAAGTACTATAACCACATTGTGTTCTCCGATATTAATGGGAAGCACTTTCCTGCACACTGTTCTTCCTAATGGGCTAAATGAGAGCCATGTGTCCACAAAAAAGAGAATCAGAAGAACACGTTTCCTGTTATCTTTGCCTTGGAGAGCCAAAGAGAGCAAGAATGAACCAGATCCAAGGAGGTGATCTACTACAATAAAATGTGAACCGCAGGAAATTTAGAAAACTCCTAAAGCCATCAGAGCAGGTAATAAATGTTATCCTTCATAAGGTTTTATTTTAGCGTGCCTTACAAAGTTCAGCTTCAAAACATGCTGGGCAAATTAGTGACCTTACCAGATGTTGCGCAAAATGTAGATGGGGATTCTTCATTCATAGGGATTGCAATTTTTCAGATTCAAATCTAAAGTTAAAAAATTAGCTGTAGTTAAAATGGATTCCTGAGAAAGCCATGGATATGCCCATGTATCAAAAATGCTTTGTTATTGTTTCCATGATAGATGATGATGATAGATATGATAGATAGTGAGACAGAGAGATAAATAAAGATAGATAGATAGATAGATAGTTGATAGATAGATGAAAGATAGATGATAGATGACTGATAGATTATAAATAGATTAGATAGTGATAGATTATAAAAAGATAAATAGATGATAGAGAGACAGATAAAGATAGATAGATATAGATGATATAGATGATAGATAGATGATAGATAGATAGATAGATAGATGAGATAGATAGACAGATAGTTGATAAATTATAGATACATATAAATGATAGATAGATGATAGATAGATAGATTAGACAGATAGTTGATAGATTATAGAAAGATAGAAAGATAGATAGAGATAGGATAGAGAGATCTAACCTATAAACCATGGGTCCTTTCATCCAAATTCTAATCAGATCTGACTCTTCTATTATTTTTCTTTCATTTCAAGACCAGTCAGTGTTAAGGTAGACTAAATCACACATCTTCATGGTCAGCTTTTTCTTTGACTATGTAACCATGTATCCTCTCAATACCTTTTACAAATAAAATCTTGCATATACATCCAGGTAATTGCTGCATTCTCCTTTATTAAACACGGGGCAGTATCAGCTTTTTTGCATCCATGTCCCAACAAGCCAAGATATGACCTGGATCCAGAATAACACTTAGTGAAACTAATCCAATTTAGTTTGCATTTTCTCCTCCATCCGAATTTGATTAGAATGCACACTTCGTGTATTCTATACCAGGCCAACTTTTTTTTCCCCTTCTCCCATATCACAACAGGTAAGCGGCCTTAAGGACCATCAGGTTGATTATAGGATATATTTTCGTGAACTGCAGCCAAGCTTCATCGGATACGCTGCAGATGTTTTCATATTTGGTGGCAGCAGCTTAAAGAGAAATAAAATGCCAGAAATGGCAACAATGACCAAATCACTGGAAGCTTGCAGTTGTAAATCCAGGTAATATTATTCCTACAACTAGGATGTTCATTCTTGAGAAAGTAGGTTATTTATTCTCAACAACTTCCTAGGCCCAAATCTGTCAGACTGGTTCTTATTTTGACAGAAAGCTGTTGAGGAAAGGAGACAAGGCGATCAGAAGAGATGTTGATGTTTTGAGAAGACAAACCGTCCAAAACTGTGTCCAGAAAAATATGATCCAAAAGTATCACCCTAAACTTAGTATAGTCAATCTAGTCACTAGTTGATGCAGAACTGGCTTTTGGCCAGTCCCACCACTTTCTCACAAGTTGACCTTCTCCCATGGTTCATGATGTCCACAATATCCTACGGTGAGGCTCCTTCCATGACATCTTGCATCTACTGGGACCCCAAAAGTGTGTTTTTCCCATGGCTGCCTTTCATGGCTGCCTCCTCCCTATGATTTGACAGGGCCCTAGCCTTTTAGCTTTTGGAAGACCATCAAGATTGTCTTCTTACCCAGGCACTGGGGTAGCATGAGGATGTCCGGAGTTGGTTGAAGGACATCCCAAAAGGATGACTGAAGAGCTAGGTTTTGTTTTAGTTTTATGATCCTAAGACTGAAAATCAGGCTTGTCAGATGCTATACTTTTTCTATCCTGCTCTATGGAGTAGAGAGTTGGTCTCTAACAGAAGGCCACCTGAAGAGACTAGAAGCATCTGAAATGTGGATTTACAGGTGGCTGTTACGTATAAGCTGGGTTGACAAGATTAGAAATGAGGAGGTGATAAGCCACCTGGGAAAGCCAAGGGAAATCATCAAAACAATTAAAAAACGAAAGTTGGAATATTTCAGACATGTGATGCGACACCCAGAAAAATACGGCACACTCCATTTAATCCTCCAGGGAAAGATTGAAGGCAAATGATGTCCAGGCAGAAGAAGAACATCGTGGCTTCAAAATCTAAGGGACTGGTTTGGACAAAACTCAACAGCACTTTTTCGTGCGGCTGCTGATAAAAACAGGATCGCCAACAGGATCGCCAATGTCCAATAACGGATATGGCACAAGAAGAAGAAGAATTATTTTTTAGATTTTGTTTATAGTTCTGGATTTATTGTTATTTATTGAGTCACCCAGAGTTGTGTTTTTTAGATGGGCAGCCACACAAACATTTTAAATACTTTTTTAAAAAATACAGTGCAAGGGTTGGGGAGAAATGGCCTTCTTGTTGCGATTAAATGGGAAAAGGAAACAAACACACAAGTCCATGGTTTCTTTTATGATATACATGTTTGTGCGGTGTTTAATTTCTTAGCCTAACAAAGCTTCTCCTTGTTTCCTAGCATTGCCTAAGAACATCTCAGAGTGAAGCCACAGTCTTTTTCAAGAGTCCCTCCAGATTGGCTTCATTCTTTTGCCTCCTTCAGTTTGGAAAAGCAATAAAATCTTTCACGAGTGACAAGTAGAAAAGCAGAACAGCCACTGAGAGTCCCAGTTCATTCAAGAAGGCCTCCTTTTCTCATTTTAATTGGCCGCCTAATTAGAATGTTTATGAGTCCTGAGATTTTTTGCCCGGGATGAAAAGGCAGGGTGGCCAATTACACTGTAGGCGTTGTTGTTTAAAAAAATATCTGGCAGGATTCACTGGATACCCCCAATATCATTCTTTTCTGTCTCTCTTCTGTGCAACAGTTTCTTTCCAGGACCTTGATTACGTCAAGCTGTATTTATTTAATAGCTAATATTTTTTTCTTTTAAGGATAGAATTCTACAACCTCCCTCCCTCCCTCCTTCTCTCTCTCTCTCTCTCTTTCTCTCCCTTCCTCCATCTATCTATCTATCTATCTATCTATCTATCTATCTATCTATCTATCTATCTGTCTGTCTGTCTGTCTGTCTGTCTGTCTGTCTGTCTGTCTATCTATCTATCTATCTATCTATCTATCTATCTATCTATCTATCTATCTATCTATCTTTCCTGAAAATACCTTAGCATAACCAAAAACAGGAATTGGGTGCCAGTAAGGTTTATAATTTTGCTCAACCCACTGGTTAGAGATAAGGCTGAAGACAGAGGCCTTTGATGGACTAATTCCCTGGCTTTGTCTTCTCCAGCTCTGAGAATGACTTCATTCTAGCAGATGAGGTCATACAAGTCAAGATAATAAACTTTCCAAAAATCACATTGAAGTTGGACTCTCCCCATAGAAAGCTTCAGACGGGGGGGGGGAGGGAAGGGAAAAGAAGGAAGAAAGGAAGGAAGGAAGGAAGGAAGGAAGGAAGGAAGGAAGGAAGGAAGGAAGAAAGGGAGGAAGGAAGGAAGGAAGGAAGGAAGGAAGGAGGAAGAAAAAGGAAGGGAGGGAGGGAGAGAAAGAAGAAAGAGAGAGAGAGGGAGAGAAAGAAAAAAGAAAGAAAAAAGAAAGAAAGAAAGAGAAAGAGAAAGAAAGAGAGAGAGAGAGAGAGAGAGAAATTATAGGCCTACAACTATGAATCTGGGAGAAAGAGAGGAGGGAGGGAGGGAGGGAGGGAAGGTCTTGAGGGGAGGAAGGGAGGGAGAGAGGGATAGAAAGAAAGAAAGAAAGAAAAGGATTAGCTTATTAGCTTCTATTTTAAGAATATATAACATACACACACACACTGATATATATGATCCTTAAAGAAGATGTGGATAAGCTGTGAATTGATGTCCCTTAAACCTCCCCTTAAAGATATTCAAGCCATAACTCAACCTTCCAGGTGTCTCAGTAATATTCAATTTCAAATTTATGGCATTTTCAAATAGGACGATTTCCCTCCCACGTGCAATAAATTTGGCTGGTGGGGGAATTGCATATGCCACCACCTTATCATGACAGTTGCTTTATCTACACAGCTCACTGAAGCCTCGTCACTTTCTATAATCTGAATTCACAAATCAACTGTCTTCTTCACTTCAATGATTATTGCTGATGGGCCTTTCACAATGTGGAAAGGGGGGGAAGGAGGGAGGGGCCCGGCTGAAATCTCCCCCAAGTTGACAAGGCTAATAGATGGAGAGGTGAGGAGAGCCATCCATTGCGGCCACTGTGTGTTGTATCGGGGTTTTTTTGAGTAAACTTTCCTCCTCTTTTGAACTCAGGAAAAATAAACGGGATGAGGGATCCTTGCTTGGGAAGCTCATCGTGTTTAAATGCCAGTAATCATCAGAGGATTTCTTGATTCCTAAAGGATCCCTTTTAGAAAGGAGAACAGGGAGAATGCAAAGTTACTCCATCAATTGAGTAAATCCAACCATTTGGTGGATCAGATTGAGTTCATGTATGTGGGAAATGCGGAGAAATGGCAACAGTCAGTTCTTTAAATAGTCTAGCTATCAAGCGCAGCCTAATTTGGCATGTTCCAGCAGTCAGGTGCACTGTTTCCTAATTAAATTATTCAACAAAACATTGACGATAAAGCATTCTGCTAAAACCTAATTAAGAGTGTGATTCAATAAAAGCCCATTCTGCAGTTTTCATTTACATTCTCAAAGATGGAAGTGCCCATCAGGGGAGTAAAGGGGGGGGGAAGAGAGAGAAGGAATGCCCCCCCATGTCACTATTTCATGCCATATATATCTTCCACTTTGCAGGTTCCATCCAATGTTTCTTTTCTTGATGAAGATTTTTGAAGGATAGAGAGAAGTGTTGCAGACTCAGATCTTAGCAAATCATTCATGATTGGTGGCCCTTTTCACCAATATTACAAGAAAGAGAGGGAGGGAGGGAGGGAGGGAGGGAGGGAGGAAGGAAGGAAGGAAGGAAGGAAGGAAGGAAGGAAGGAAGGAAGGAAGGAAGGAAGGAAGGAAGGAAGGAAGGAAGGAGGGAGGGAGGGAGGGAGAATTTAGCAAAGGCATCATTAAGTGGCCTCCTTGAAGACTTGGCCCTTTTTCAAGCTACATATGGTCCATAATCTTTTAAAACGTGCAACTTAAGTCTCAATTTAATTATGTAATAGCCCAAATGGAATTACACTGCAGATGAAGTGCTGTGCCTCAGCATAAGCAGAGGCTGAAGCTACATCGCCTGACCTACACTGTTTTAATGGGGCTGCTTACATTGCAAAGCTATCCATGGATTTATGTCTCCCAAGCAAATAGCAAATATGATTGGTATAACATTTCCCAGGCATTGTGGGAAATCCTGGTCTCTGGGTGCAATACTCACTAGTATAGCAGGCCTCCTTCAATGGGATTTTACTAACCTAGAGGTATGTTTTACAGATTAGGGTTTTTTTTTTAAATGACATCTACAAAAATAAATAAATAAAGATTTACTAAAAAGAAGTATAAACCTCTGATTGATAGGAACATCATGTGGTTTGACCGTGGTCAACTAATTCTTGTTCATCTCAATGTTTGCAGGGCAAATGATGTCACATATGTCATACAGGTAGGTACATATAGACAATACCTTTGCCATGTTGGGGCTAGTACCAAGTTCCAAGATATTGGAAGATATTGGCCTTCTGCTTTCTTTGAAGCTGGAGATTCCATAAGGCCATCACTTCTCATTGCCTAATCTGGATTCTTCCTAAATTAGGCCTTGGGTTTTGGGAAAGATTCAGACAACTGGAACAGGTGCCAGGAAAGACTGCAAAAATGACTGGGATTCTGCACAATGAATACGGTACAGAAGGAGTGAAGAAATGGAACGGGGGGAAACAAGGCTAAAAGGGGATATGGCAATACCTTTCAAGAATGGATGGCAGACAGATAGATATAGACAGACAGATGATAGACAATGATAGATAATGTTTATGTCTGAGAGAGAGAGAATGGATGGATGAATGGAAACAGATGGATGAACAGACAGATATGGACAGATAGACAGATTTAGCTTTTTAAATTATTATTTGTATTCTAAACTTCCTTAGCTGGTCTATGTCCATAATAAAAAATTGATTGATTGGCCCTTCAAATAACCAAAGAATATCACGCATTAAAAAGATCATTCTGCCTTATCCTAGAGC
This sequence comes from Crotalus tigris, assembly GCF_016545835.1. Classification (NCBI taxonomy): domain Eukaryota; kingdom Metazoa; phylum Chordata; class Lepidosauria; order Squamata; family Viperidae; genus Crotalus; species Crotalus tigris. Next base: position 1,107,810 of record NW_024096999.1, on the reverse strand, counting down.
AGTGGTTCTCAACCTGTGGGTCGGGACCCCATTTGGGATTGAATGACCATTTCACAGGGGTCGCCAAACAACGCAGTCCGCCATTTTTTTCCCCTTTTCCTTAGCTGTGCTACCCCCTTTTATTCTATTGGCTTTTGAAAGCCAATAGAATAGACTCTCTTGAATAGAGTCTAATTCTATTGGCTTTCAAAAGCCAATAGGAATTGTCCAGGCTGTCTCTGCCCTGCTGAGCCCGCCAAAAGTCCCATTCTGCAAACGGTGCGGCACCAGTTGAGTAGTCCTCGACTTACGACCGGTTGAGTAGTCCTCGACTTACGACCGGTTGGGGGTCGCGGCATTAAAAAGGTTGAGAACCACTGTCCTAGAGTATAATGCTCTTGCATTACTAAAAACATATTTTGGTTATAAGTTAAAAAAACCCAACCCAGTAACAGTAAGAATAATTTGATAGCAAAGCTACTGTAGTTACTCAAGGCAATGGAAAACTCCCTTTTGCTGAATGTGTTTAAATAGAATTTGAGTTTCCTTCTGTCCACAAAGCGTTGATCTAGAGCCCAGTATTGAACAGTTGGTCATCCAGTTTCATTATCTGATGTTCCCATTCCAAATCCAGACCTAATTTTTAAGTATGCAAGTGCAGCGTTGAGGACCAGACTTAAATTAAAGACATGCGTTGATTAGACTAGATTTGGTAGCCAGAATGAAAAGACATTCTCCAAAACAAGAGATATAAATCCAACACATCGTTGCTTTGATTTCATGTCATCCTATAATCACCACCATGGAGACTTTCCAGCTAATTAAAAAAAAAAAAAGTCTGAAATTTATACTGTAAAATTAATGCCTAAGATCATAAAATTCTACCTTAGCAAACACAAAAGACTATTTGATTAACTACAAATAGAAATCCCTGGAGCAAAAAACTGAATAAGGTTCAAGCCACATCAAATTATTTTCCTGCCCGATAAAGCTATTATCACACTTAGAGCATTTACAATGCAGAACTACATTCCTTTGATCATCTTATAAAATTAATTGATCTTGCTTATCTTTTGTACTATTTCAAATTATTTTAATTGAGAATATTAAGAGAAGTAATGGTAACAACTAACGCATTTATTAGCTGCTGACGTTCAACGCACCAATGTCATTTTCATAATCTGAATTTCTCTAAAACAAAATTCCATTCTTAATGGAATTTACATATAGATCACCTCCAGACACAAATAATTTACTATTACTTTTAGTCCTAAGGGACAGGCAGAAACACTGTGAAAAATCTTTCCAGTCATACTTAATTTTAATTATTCTTTCAAATCAGATAAAATCCCCCGAAGTTAAATTCTCATAATTAAATAGAAATTAAAAGTTCTAGAAGCTTGATTCTTTCCACTCCAATTTTAAATGCAAATTGGATACAGGAACAGAGTTGTACCTGTGTCAAAATAATGGTAGATTCTCATGTAGGCTAGCAAAAATTCAGACTTTTTCAATTGGAAGAATCAAGAAACATTTTCAGTTTGTTGTGTTTTGAATTCTTCTTTTAGAACAGTTCAAGCCCCAGTCTTCTCCATTCCTTGCATTTACACACACACATCAGAACAAAACCCAGAATTGAAAAGAGAGATTCACCTTAAGAACGAAAGTTTAAATCTTAAGATAATGAGTTGACTTCTATGTCTGTGTCACCTTCCAACTTTGACTAAAGATGAGAAAAAAAGGGAGATTTTAAGACTCAAGAAAGTATCTGAGATGTTTGGTGGTAGAACAAATGGCTTCCAAGTAGAAATTTTCAGGTTCCACCATTAATCTCTACAAATAGAGGTGAAAATGTATTCCATTATGTATTCAAGATGGACAGTGATCAATATTTATATGTTATTTATACATAAAGGTATAGGTTTATACAAATGTTGTATATAGCATGTTTAAATGTGTGTTATGTATTTGTACACCTTTGAGAGCCAGCAACAAAATTTCATTTTTAATGTGTGCCAATGTGGCCACAGTAAAAAAATGACAATGAAGGTTATCTCTCTCTCTCTCTCTCTCTCTCTCTCTCTCTCTCTCTCTCTCTCTCTCTCTCTCTGTTTATATCTGTCTATCTATCTATCTATCTATCTATCTATCTATCTATCTATCTATCTATCTATCTATCTATCTATCATCTATCAGAATCCTGAAATTCCAAAATTATTCTGTGGATAATTCCCCACCTTCCAATGCTTCTGATTCAACTATAAAATAGAGCCCAGACTGATTGGAATTGTTTGACTGTTTCAAATACATCCACTGTCTTTTCTCTTTGCTGTTTGTTCCCCAGTCCAAGCAAAGCAGAGGGGAGGAAATATACTAGTTAATTAGCTATAAACCATTTCTTCCAAGTGAGTCCTTTTCTGTGGCTTGTCAGGTTCAGAGAGAATAATTGCCTAGAAAAACAATTGTCCAGGAAAACAATGGGGACATAACAGAACTGCAAACCACTTGGTCACAGAGTCATCTGATCAGCCATTCTGGCTCAGCTCACACCATAATGAAGGCCGCATCATTGTCTAATAATCACCTGAGCCAATCTGATGGCATATAAACACGAGGTGGGCTTTTAAATTACTTCATTATGCTGTTTCATCTTATTTAAAACCTATCCGGTGCTGGTTGCCTTTTTTTTCCCCCAATGGCTTTATAGTTGGTCTGCTTCCATTTTATTGTCATCTTTGAATTCTGCGAGCTGTCATCAACAGTGTTTGGTAAGGGGAAAAGGAAGATAGAAGCAACTGAAATAAAGAAATTGATACTGTTTTCAGGAAAATAACCAAATAATGAATTGGTTTTATCCACCAGGAATTCTTCTTTCATCTTTTCAAACTCAGCTCCAAATACATACGCTGCTGGAAAAAGATACTTCCTCATGTTCATTATCTGCTCCTATTGGGATATCCCAAAGGTGAATACAGATTTTTGGGGGGCTTAAAGCTCAATTGACATAATGATCCAATGAAAACCAATGAATATTGAGTAAGTTACACCTTAAAAGGGCCTTAAAAACTGGGTCTGCTAGAACCCCAATGGGGTCATTCCATGCTGGAGTAGACATGATTATTGGGCTAAGAAGAAGATCCCACTTTCACCCCATTTGTGTTTTGGTTTCTAGTTTATCCTATTTTTGGTTAACTGTTAATATTTTATATTCCTGTTTTTGTGATGTTGTCGCTCCACAGTTAGATGAGTGGCATAGAAATTTAATAAATAGAAGAGTGAGATGTTAAATGTTTTATATTCCCATTTTTATGATCTTGTAAACTGGCCAGAGTCACTCAAAAGTAAGATGGGTGACATATAAGTTTAACAGAGAAGAAAGAAAGAAAGAAAGAAAAAAGAAAGAAAGAGAAAGAAGAAAGAGAAAGAAAGAAAGAAAGAAAGAAGAAAGAACGAAAGAAAGAAAGAAAGAAAGAAGAAAGAAAGAAAGAAAGAAAGAAAGAAAGAAAGAAAGAAAGAAAGAAAGAAAGAAATTATAGGCCTACAACTATGAATCTGGGAGACAGTGGAGAACAGGGGGGGGGCTGGCATGCTGTGGTCCATGGGGTCGTGAAGAATTGGACACAACTTAGTGACTCAACAACAACAACTAGGAAAGTTGTTGTCTTCATGTTGAAGATGTCTCTGTGGAAGTTATGTGAACAGCAAAGAAGACATATATAAATTCTGGCTCTAGAGATGAAGCCAGAGGATATTGGTACAAAAAGGATTAAAACAACTTCAGCCTCAACAGTTCCTACCCGGTTTCTCCCAGGTTCCTTCTCACCATTGGCTGAAGTGGTTACTCTGCTTTACTAAGAGAAAGGAGGGAGTCAAGCTATTCTCCAAAGCACCTGAAGGCAGGACAAGAAGCAATGGATGGAAACTAATCAAGGAGAGAAGCAACCTAGAACTAAGGAGACATTTCCTGACACTTAGAATAATAAACCGCTTGGCTCCAGAGCTTGCCTCCAATGGTACTCCATCACTGGAGATTTTTCAGAAAAGACTGGACAACCATGTGTCTAAAATGGTATAGGGTTTCCTGCTTGAGCAGGGGGTTGGACTAGAAGACCTCCAAGGTCTTCAACTTTGTTATTCTGTTATCCCATGAGTGGAAAAAAAAACCAGACGCATGTATACATATACTGTACATTAGTATCCAGTAGAAGACGTAATGGTGCCAGACACTACATAATATAATTGCACTATGACACAACATAGCTCATTAAATTACATGCATTGCATCACTGGAGTGATGTCATTGTAGCATGTGTGATCTTAATTGCTCCACCTGGCCCTCTTCCCACACACCCCTGCAAACATGTTCCAATGTGATTAAAGAGTTACAACTGGTGTTAAAAGACAACTTTTCCATAATTAATGTTGAGGTCTCTCTCGTCCTAGTCTGATGCTTAACCACACATTCAGACAGAGGAAACAAGTAACCACAAATGTGAAACTAAGGGTCTGAAGTGACCACAAATTGCTCACTCATTAGCTAGGAGATGAAAAGATTTCTTTGATGCTAGCTTGTCAGGCTACAAATAGGAGTCCCTTCCATACTGAAGCTTCTAAAAATATGCTCATAGGATGATGAGTCCTGAGGATGTTGCAAGGACTCTAGAGAACAAGACAAAAGTCACCATTATATTTCTCCATGGGTCTCTCAAGACTGTCTCCAGCACTTGCTGCAATCCAGTTTAGTCTAGGGGTGAAGGCACTGGGCTAGAAACCAGGAGACAGTGAGTTCTAGTCCCACTTTAGGGATGAAAGACAAGTAGGTGACTCTGAGCCAATCACGAGGAGATGGTGAGTTCTAGGCAGGAAAGCAGCTGGGTGACTTTGGGTCAGTCATCAGGAGATGGTGAGTTCTGGTGGATAAAAAGAACCAGTGCATAGATGGGATCTTAAATGGGATTAATTTATTTATATGTTACTTATAGGTAAGGGTGTAGGTCTATACATGTGTTGTTTATAGTATGTTTAAATGTGTATTATGCATGTGTACACTTTGAGAGCGAGCAACTAAATTTCATTTTTAATGTGTGTCGTTGTGCCCACAGTAAAAAATGACAATAAAGGTTCCCCCCCTCTCTCTCTCTCTCTCCCTCCCTCCCTCCCTCTCTCTCTCTCTCTCTCTCTCTCTCTCTCTATCTATCTATCTATATATATATATATATATATATATATCCTAGAAGCACAAAGCCGAAAACACCAGCCTGAAGATGACGAATGAGACTTCGTCGAAACGTCGACAAGACACTTCCAATTTGACGCGGGAGAAAACCCGAATAACCAAAGACCTACATATATATATATATATATCTTCTCCTGATCTACTAGCCACATCTAAACTGGGATGTAACCAAGGGGAACCCAAGCTAGCTGACAAAGCCAGATTTTCAGGCTCTTTTGGAAGGCCAAGAGGTTGGGGGTGGATTAGTATTCTTGTATAATATATGTACTATTGCTGGGCTCAGTAGCTTCCCCAGTGGCTTCCCCAATGCACACAACCCTATTAGGCTTCAGTTGATCCATTGCTTTTTACCTACCCAGAGGCGTATTAGCCAGTCTTGGGAGACCTCTGGGGCAAAAGCCAACTCCTACGGTTAAACGGGCATTTTACTGCTCCCTTCCATGCGGACCCTTAACGTGAAGCAGGGCAACGAATTTTGTTCCTCTCAATTAATTATCAGCGGGCCAGTTCGAGTGAGTGGAGAGAGATGTCTGCTCTCCTCTCCGTTGCATGCCATTTTTAATTCCATTCTAGACTAATTACAGCATGGTACTTAAAGATTACGACCGATTAATAATGTTCTGGAGTGCTTTCCTTTGCTTCTTTCTTGCTGCCAGATGGAGCAGTGTAGATTAGTCACCGCTCCGTAATCAGCACACACAGCGGGGGGAAAAAGTGGAGAGTGTTATCCACCCTTGGCTGACCTGCTTTGATGAACCTTGTGCATTATGAGCCAGCTCCACAATGAAGGTTGCACTTCACTTGTCTTTCCAGAGGTGCAGAAAGAACAGTGTCACTATTTCTCTTTTTTTTCCCCCAAACAGTTATTTTAAGAATCCTAAATATTTTTTTGGGGTAGCAAATTGTGCAGGTGGCAAATACCAGTCCTTGACTTACAAGCGCAACTGGAAACAGATTTTTCCATTGCTAAGCAAGGCAGTTGCTCATAAGTTGCATCCAGTTTTATAACGTTCATCTTTGGTGCAGTTGTTAAGCAAATTGCCACAACTGTTAAGCGAATCACATGGTTGTTCAGTGAATCCAGCTTTCCCCTACTGACTTAGGTCTAAGAAGAAACTTCCTGACAGTGAGAACAATTAATCAGTGGAACAACTTCCCTCCAGAAGTTGTGAATGCTTCCAACACTGGAAGTTTTTAAGAAGAGACGGGACAGCCATTTGTCGAAATGGTAAAGGGCAGGGGTAGGCAACCTTGGCTCTTTTATGACTCGTGGACTTCAACTCCCAGAATTCCTGAGCCAGCCATGCTGAGGAGAAATGGAGAGTTTCCAAGCTGAGCCATGATGGCTCAGGAATTCTAGGAGTTGAAGTCCACGAGTCATAAAAGAGCCGAAGTTGCCTACCCCTGGTATGGGGTTTCCTGCCTGAGCAGGGGGTTGGACTAGAAGACCAGATCTAAGGGTTATCACTGGACATATGCTACGTTCTTAAGTTCTGAGATCTGCAAAGACAGCCAGTGGAAGGGGACAATCACTGAATGCTCTTTTGGATGCTTGAGAGTGCAATTCCCATGAATCCTTGCCTTTGGTCATGCTCACCTGAGACTCTAGAAAGAGTGCAGAGAAGAGCAACAAAGATGATTACAGGGCTGGAGGCTAAAACATATAAGGAGTGGTTGCTGGAATTGGGTATGTCTGGTTTAATGAAGAGAAGGACGAGGGGGGACATGATAGCAGTGTTCCAGTATCTCAGGGGCTGCCACAAAGAAGAGGGAGTCAAGCTATTCTCCAAAGCACCTGAAGACAGGACAAGAAACAACAGATGGAGATTAATGAAGGAGAGGAGCAACTTGTAACTAAGGAGAAACTTCCTGACAGTGAGAACAATTAACCAGTGGAACAACCTGCCTCCAGAAGCAGTGAATGCTCCAACACTGGAAGTTTTTAAGAAGAGACTGGACAGCCATTTGTCTGAATTGGTATAGGGTTTCCTGTCTGAGCAGGGGGTTGGACTAGATGACTTCCAAGATCCCTTCCAACGTTGTTGTTGTTGTTGTTGTTGTTGTTATCGATCATCGCACAGTCAGCCAGATGTTCAGACTGGATTTGGCATTTTGTCTACCTATCGAGTCCTTACCCAGGACCTGGGATAGGCAGATGTGGATGTTTGATGGTATTACAGATATCGTCGCAGGATGGAAGCAGTTCCTAATAAGGCCGCCTTTTGCAATTGACTAATAGCGAATTTGTCAATGCCAATTGTGTTCAAGTGGTGCTCCAGTTGTTTTGGGATTGCACACAAGGAGCCTATGACTATTGGTACTACCCTTGCTTGATTTTGCCACAGTCTTTCTATTTCTATTTGTAGGTCTTTGTATTTTGTTATCTTCTCCAGTTCTTTCTTGTCTATTCTGCTGTCTCCAGGCACTGCCACGTCCACTATCCAGACTTTTTTGTCTTTCTTATCGACAATTGTTAAGTCTGGGGTGTTATGTTTCAGGTGCTTGTCTGTTTGAATTCTGAAGTACCAGAGCAGTTTAATTTTATCATTTTCTATGACTTTCTCTATTTTATGATCCCACCAGTTTTTGCTTACAGGCAAATGATATTTTTTGCAGATCTTCCAATGCACCATTGTTGCTACTTTATCATGCCGCTGCTTGTAATCAGTCTGTGTGATCTTCTTGCAACAGCTTACCAGGTGGTCCACTGTTTCTTCAGCTTCTTTGCATAGGAGGCACTTACTGTCTGTTGCTGTCTTCTCAATTTTGACTTTATATGCATTTGTCCTTAAGGCTTGGTCTTGTGCAGCCAGAATTAGTCCCTCGGTCTCTTTCTTCAATTTTCCTGCTCTTAGCCATTGCCAGGTCTTGTTATTATCTGCTTCCCCAGCTATTTTTTTAATGTATTGGCCATGTAGTGCTTTGTCTTCCCATGCCTCTATTCTGTTCTATCATTATTATTATTATTGTTGTTGTTGTTGTTGTTGTTGTTGTTGTTATTACTAGAACGTCTAATACAGGAGTAGAAATAGCAACAGGCCATTCTCACACACCTAGAAATTTTCCTTGCCATCTGATCAGCCCTGTGTCCTTTTTAGAAGAATGCTTGCTCACCAGTAGAGAAAATAGCAGAGAGCCGGTATCACAATTATTTTTTAACACCAAGCAAGTACAACATGAAAAAGTTTTGCACAAAGGGAAATGTGTGGTAGAGTGAGTCTTTGCCTATTTGCCTCCAGATAAATAGATGTTTTGTGATTAGCCACACCATTGTGACAGCTGTGAAATAGCCTTGGGGTAGCCACGGAGTGAACGCATCCACCAAGATTTCACCAACTCTGGTTTTAGAAGGTTTTCCTAGACCCCGAGTCTCTACACATCCGCACATTAAGAAGTTTGCCTCCCTACCGTGGGGAACTGGGAAACTGTTCCTCTAGTCTAGGACGGTTCTCCTCCTAGGGTCTCTGCCATCTTCCACTCAACTTCCTGGGTAGATCCTGCCAGATAATATTTAGACTTTGTTTTTGCAAGAATGAATTAAGGACAGCAATTAAGAAATCCTGGAAGGAAATCTGTCGGAGAACTGACCCACATCTAAGAGAGACAGCTAGCGAGTGTGCTTCTAATGATGGAGCCTCTCTAGTGTGAAGGAAAAGTAGGTTGAACTGCATAAATGCAGAGAAGGCGTTTATTACCTCTTAGCCAGTTAATCCTTGTCAACCCTAATCTGTATTATGCTATTTCTAATGGCAGGTGTGTTCTTAATTCATTAAACAAGGCAAACCAGCACATTTTTGCTTTTCTTGCAGGGACCAAATGCCGCTAACTATATCTCCTGCAAGTGACAGGCCAAACAATCTTTTAAAGGTGCTGAGATGCCACCTTCACTCAAAAACACCCCAAAACACACAACTTCTGACAGAATACTTGGTCACCAAAAGCCAGATTCACGTAACAATCGTGTCACTAACCTAACAACTACAGTGATCACTTAACAACTGCGGCAGTAAAGGTTGTAAAATTCACTTAACAAGTTTTTCACTAAGCCACAGAAATGTTGAGCTCAAACCTGACTACCAAGGAAGATGATGGTCCATCTTCACCCCGGTGAAGAGGACTTTATTCCTCAGTGGATGGATTCAGATCATGGCATCTTACCATAAACTGCTTCAGGAATAAAAAGGGTATTACTGCAAGCAATTCCCTGGTCAATTATTTGATTTATGATTATTTTAATAAGTGTGCAGACACATCGCCTCCCGCATGCACATAGAAAAAAACCCCCGGCAAATGTTGTACTTTAACTCAATTACAAAGACTTAAGATGTATACACGGGGAAGTGGGTGGCATTTTTTAAACTTATAATCCATTAAAAGCAAGTAATGAAGGGGAAGGATTTATGAAGTGTATAAAATTATACATTGAAGGTTATATGGGCATGGGAGGAGAACAGCTTTTTTAATCACATAAGGTAGGCGATTAATTGCTTTTACCAATTCACGCACTACCCTATTCATTAACATAATAACCTCTTGAGAATGTGTCCTACGTGCTAATAATATTAATTGCATTTGGATTAATGAACAACATCAATGCTTGGTTCCCTGGGGAAACCATGATGTCCCTTATAGAGCATGGCCACTGTTATCCAACAGACCCAGTTTGTTGAAGCAGACATGGGAAGTTGGAAGTGTTGTTGTCTCTACTTTGGGGAGGGGAGCGTCAGAGAAACATCTAGCAGCGTTCTTGAGGTTTAAATTTCTATCTCATTGAACCAAGCAGAAGACCCTGTACCAGGGGTAGGCAATCTTGGCTCTTTTATGACTCCCAGAATACCTGAGCCAGCAGGGCTCAGCTTGGAAACCTCTCCCTGTCCCCTCAGCATGGCTGGCTCAGGAATTCTGGGAGTTGAAGTCCACAAGTCATAAAAGAGCCAAGGTTGCCTACCCCTGCCCTGTACCATTTCAGACAAATTATTGTCCTATCTCTTCTTGAAAACCTCCAGTGTTGGAGCACCCACAACTTCTGGAGGCAAGTTTGCAAGTCAAATCAGGTTAAATCCAGGTCTTCCTGCCTATAGCCTTGTTCAAAACCTACCAAGAGTACTAATCTCTTGGTTCGAAGCAAGCAGATGACTATTCTTGCTAACTTTTCGTAGCCTAACCAGTTTTCTACTGCAATTCTAGATATGAAACGCCAAAAGCTGGATCTGAGGATGAATATGGCCAGATTCTTTTTCTCTAGATCCACACTCAGCTGGCAGAATATTCAAGTAAATCCCTAATTTGCAGTAATATTCTTGCATCAGGATGGAAATCGGAAGGAATCGTTTTTTCCATGTTCTCTTCCAGGTACAGGTTCACCAGGTAGGGAGAGGAAGAAGGATTAAAAACCAGGCCTGCTACTTTTCAAGAGGGAAGGAAATCAACTCATATTGTGAAATAATTTTGGAGATTCAGCAACTTCCCAAAGAAATACATGTAATTTGCTCCAAAGATGCTGGGTGGACTGCATAGCAGCTGTGTTCCTGCTTATGAAATTATTATTGCTCTCGTGAAGATGCCACAGGGCATCTTGCTTCCGTTTTCCACTCGTTTCAAAATATCTTTGGCATTTTTACACACTGTACAGGGCAACTAAAACCCATTCGAACTGAGCCAGCTCTATCATTAAAAAAAATGTTTCAGCCTTTAAACCTTTCTTCATTAAAACAACTTTCACAACCTTGGGGAAAGGAGGGGAAACCTGGCCAACCTCAACCACGTTAAAAGGCATCTCGTAAACATTTAATATGCCCTAGTAAAAGTTGCATGCCACCATACCAGAAGTGTGCTGACATACTGTATTTTATTGTCTTGGGAAGAAGAAGAAGAAGAAGAAGAAGAAGAAGAAGAAGAAGAAGAAGAAGAAGAAGAAGAAGAAGAAGAAGAGGAGGAGGAGGAGGAGGAGGAGGAGGAAGGAGGAGGAGAGGAGGAGGAGGAGGAGGAGGAGGAGGAGGGAGGAGGAGGGGGAGGAGGAGGAGGAGGAGGAGGAAGAGAAGAAGAAGAGAGAAGAAGAAGAAGAAGAAGAAGAAGAAGAAGAAGAAAGAAGAAAGAAGAAGAAGAAGAAGAAGAAGAAGAAGAAGAAGAAGAAGAAGAAGAGAAGAAGAAGAAGAAGAAGAAGAAGAAGAAGAAGAAGAAGAAGAAGAAGAAGAAGAAGAAGAAATGAAAGGATGCTGCTTGTTTGGGTAAAAGCATGCAGTTGATGTCTATTGATGCTGTCAGAGACGGCTGGAGCTAGCCAATAAAATGAAAGGGAGAGCACTGGTGTTTGTGTAAATGTCTATGGAGATTCTCAGTCATCCTCGTCACGGTTGTCGCAAAGGTGCTTTTTGAAAAGGGAACTGGACTTTCTTGGTTTTTTCCCCCCTTCTCATCCAAGACGTTTCTTCAGTTTTTAATTTACATGTATGTTTGTGTATAATACATATTATTATCTACTTATAGAAGCAAATATTTGTAGACCAGAGTTGAAATATGAGGTTCTTGGTGCTCTCTGAACTTGGTGGTTTTCTTGCAGATGTTTCATTACTAAACTAGGTAACATCCTCAGTGCTAGCATTATTACATTATATAAATATTATTCTCTAAATACTTTCTACTTCTTTGAAGGCATGTAAGGAGAGGACATGGCTTTCTTTCTTTCTTTCTTTCTTTCTTTCTTTCTTTCTTTCTTTCTTTCTTTCTTTCTTTCTTTCTTTCTTTCTTTCTGTCTCTGACAGAAGGCCACCTAAAGAGACTAGAAGCATCTGAAAGGTGGATTTACAGGCAGCTGTTACGTATAAGCTGGGTTGACAAGATTAGAAATGAGGAGGTGATAAGCCACCAGGGAAAGCCAAGGAAAATCATCAAAACAATTAAAAAAGAAAGAAAATTAGAGTATTTCGGACAGGTGATGCGACACCCAGAAAAATACGGCATACTCCATTTAATCCTCCAGGGAAAGATTGAAGGCAAACGAGGTCCAGGGCAGAAGAAGAACATCGTGGCTTCAAAATCTAAGGGACTGGTTTGGACAAAACTCAGCAGCACTTTTTCGTGCGGCTGCTGATAAAAACAGGATCGCCAACATGATCGCCAACGTCCGATAATGGATATGGCACAAGAAGAAGAATTTATTTATTCTTGTTTAATCCTGATTTGTGGAAGAAGCGATACTGCCCGGATACGCGTGGCAGGTTAAGCAAAGCCCGTTGTAATGTGTGCGAATGTCACTAACTTTTCCTTAACAGATGCTGTCTTACTATGTCAAATGCAACTGGCAGGCTTCCTAACAACGTTGGGCCACTGGGAATTGCCACCTGAGAGCTGAATTCCGGGTTATTTGAGAACTCCGGGCTAGAACTGAGGAATTAGGAACTGTTTAGGAAATGTTATTGCCCTTTTGGATGTCATAAGCTGGTTAATAACTGCTGATCAGCCGAAGCCACGGCTGCTCGTGTATGGAAACACTTTTTCAGAAAACATTGAGAAAACTTCACGGCTACCATCGATCCTAGAAAAATGGTCTCCTTTTTTTAATAACCCAAACCCAAACATGCATTTGCAACGATTGAATTATTCATCAAGCACCCCAGTCTTCTGCTCAAACTGTCTTGACAGCTGCCTCCAGCCATCTCCTAAAGATAGTTGAAGTCCTTAAGAACCTAATTTTTATTTTTTATTTTTTTAAAAAAAAAATTAAGCTGGGTCAAGCGGAAGGATAGGAGGAGATTGTAAATCCCCCTCTACTTTATGCTCCGCGAGAGGAATGACCTTTAGTTACATCTAGTCCTTGTTCCATCCTGCAAGTAGATTCCTTGGCTCTCCAATCTCTCCCTCCCCCCCCCTTTTCCCTCCCCTTTCTTTCCCTTACAGAAAATAAATTAAAAAGGTGTGACCTTGCTGAGGGCTGACAGAGAAAATGAGGTACATCTTGTCACAAGCAAAAGGGCCTATCTGAAACATGGTTTGTTCAATTTGAAAGGCTGCGGCTCCACTAAGATCTGGGCCTCCGATAAACACTGCCGAATGAAAAGAAGGGAAGCTTTTCCAAGAGACTAAATTAAACAGCTAACACTGGAAACCCAATTCAGTTACACAGCGCAGGTTTTGTGCCCTGACTTTATCGCGGACTCATCAGCCACACCTTGTGCCCTGCGCACCAAAGGACGCTCTCCACTCGGCACCACAAAGGCCTGTCATGTCAAAAGAATGATGAGAACCGTGCCCTGATAAGGATCGGAGGACACTTGGCTCCCCTTTTTCTTCGTGTGGCAGGTCACAGCAGAAATTTAATAAGCCACTCCAGCCCACAAACACTGGGCTGAAAGAATCAAAGTCATGACAGCACCTGATTTTGATGGCTGGTCAACTCTATTTGGCACACTTTGCTCGCCGTACATTTCTGCTCAGCATCTCTCTCTGCCCCCATCACATCTGTCTGAAATGATATAGGGTTTCCTGCCTAAGCAGGGGGTTGGACTAGAAGACCTCTAAGGACCCTTCCAACTCTGTTATTCTACTCTACTCTACTCTACTCTACTCTACTCTACTCTACTCTACTCTACTCTACTCTACTCTACTCTACTCTACTCTATTCCATTCCATTCTATTCCATTCCATATTTTCTATTCTATTCTATTCTATTCTATTCTATTCTATTCTATTCTATTCTATTCTATTCTATTCCTAAATATCTCATATTTCATTCCCCATTTTGAAAAATTCAACTCCAGAGACCATCCAGAGTCACTTCAAGACACTCTTAGTACTCTTAGAAGACGCCTTTTCCTTCCTTGAGGGCCCTTGAAGAAGACCACAGCTGAAGATACGTGGAAAGTCCCCCCCCCTATTCTTCTCCTTGTAACCTCAAATTTCTGATTTAGGATTAGATTGCTGAAAGAAGATTGTGACCTATAGTGCCAGCAAGGCTGAACAGAATGAACAAATAGTTTGGGTAAAATAATTTGCTAACTTTATGATGTAAGGAAGTGACTAAAGCAGACATGTCAAACACAAGGCCTGGGGCCTGGATGCGGCCCACGAAGTGGTTTCATATGGCCCGTGAAGCTATCCTGGAAACAGTGAGGGAACAGCCCCCACTGTCTTGGCCCTGGCTGGCCAGGAGCCAATGTACAATTTTGTGGTGGCCATCTATGCTGAAATGCATTCAGTCTTAGCTCCACAAGGCCATCTGGAAACAGCGAGAAACCAGCCCCTGCCACATCGACCCTGCCCCCTGGGTGCATGCTGGGGAGGTGTCACCCTTTGTGAGGAGTGAAGAAATGCACCATGCCTTGGGGCTTGCCCGGTCCCACTCCCTTCTGCCAGAGACCCTCAGATCTGTCCCACTCCTGCCCAGGCCCCCACAGGCCCCCTTGACGCAAACGATGTAGAGCTGGCCATGCCCACCCAGTAGGCCACACCCACTCCCTCCATCCCCACCCAATAGACTGCACCCACCCTGGCCACACACCCCCGCCCCCCCCGAGGGCAACCGCAATGCGGATGTGGCCCTCAACGAAATTGAGTTTGACACCCCTGGTGTCTTAACTGATAGAGATGGAGAAGGAGAAGGAGAAGAAGGAGGAGGAGGAGAAGGAGAAGGAAGGGAAGGAAGAGGGAGGGAGATGGAGAAGGAGAGGAGAGGAGAGAAGGGTGGGAGGAAAAGAGAAAGAGAGATTTATTTCAGGTGTTGGCATCTATTACTAAATAAATACTAACAAGTCCTGATACAACTTTGCATATAACGATGGGATTCAATCACAGAATGATTTAACTCCAGAGACATCTCCCCACCCCATGCCCCCCATCCACACTCTATCTTTAATGTTTATACCGAGCCACACTTCAAAGACAGTTAAGGAGCCTAAAAACTTCTTGAAGTGATTTTCAGTAAATGTGCTTATGACAACCATCTGAATCCATTCGTCTTAGATGCCTACGTACGGTTTTATTATTTTTTATCTTAAAGGAAAGGACAGCCTGGATATTAACCCAAACAGTGAAATATTTGGATGAAGTCATACACAATAAAAAAAAAATGGGAATCAAAGGCAGAAGAAGGCAGCAATAGCTCCCAGGGCGGTGATAAAGACATGGGGAGGAATGTTTCAGCTTGTTTGGATCAAGGCAACAGCATGATGGGTCTTGGTGTGGGAAATCCCGATGCAGAATTTCTCGTTACAGGTAGCCCTCGACGACTTACGATCACAACTGGGCTCAAAATTTATGTTTGGTAAGTGAAGCTTTCGTTTAGTGAGTTTTGTCCCATTTTACAACCTTTCACAACTGAATGCAGTTATAAGGAACAGTTGCTGGAATTATTGGGTAAGTCTAGTTTAATGAAGAGAAGGACGAGGGGGGACATGATAGCAGTCTTCCAATATCTCAGGGGCTGCCCCAAAGAAGAGGGAATCAAGCTATTCTCCAAAGTGCCTGAAGAAGGCAGGACAAGAAGCAATGGATGGAAACTCATCAAGGAGAGAAGCAACTTGGAACTAAGGAGAAACTTCCTGACAGTTAGAACAAATTAACCAGTGGAACAACCTGCCTCCAGAAGTTGTGGTTGCTCCAACACTGGACGTTTTTAAGAAGAGACTGGACAGCCATTTGTCTGAAATGGTATAGAGCATGGTTGTCAAACTTGCCACGTCATGTGACATGTCGCGATGTATTGTGACTTGTTTTGCACGGCCGGCCTCCGTATGATGCAACTGGCCCAAGGGCCAGCCATTTGACACCCCTGGTATAGGGTCTCCTATACCATTTGAGCAGGGGGTTGGACTAGAAGACCTCCAAGATCCCTTCTAGCTCAATTGATTGAAAAATAGAATGTCAGAAATCAGCAGATTGGGGGAAAAAAAATATTCTGGCACCCTCTCATTGAGTTTGAGATGACCCATTTAGAAACAGAATATCACAGGCTAGCATCAAACTGAAGAATTAATATTTATTTTCTTATTTCAGAGTGAGCATTTTTGTACAGGTTTAAAAAAATGGGGGAGGGAGGACGTTTCCAAAGCAGCATCTTATCCTGCGAGATGGGGGCTGATTGGGGGGGGGGGAGAGATGAAAGTATGCTAGCTGGTCTGAAAGCGGAGACTCAGCCAGGAAGGTCAAGCTGACCTCAAGAATCAGAAAACCAGACCCTTGAAATTCTAAACCGTACAAAGAACGATGACTTCAAGGCACACAGATATGGGAGGATTAAGGTAAGTGTCCTACCTAAAAGCCTGAGAAAACAAAGATTAGTGCGTTTTTGGGTCCATGTCTATTTTTAAAGGGCTGAGACAGAAAGGCAGGTTTATCTCACTATCTGATTCAGAGAGAAGTGGGCGCCAAGGACCCAATTACACTCATATTTGAAAGGAAGCATTGAATAATTAAGGAGCAAGGAGGCTCTTTCCTTATTTTGTGGGCGATAGACTGGCTGAAATTAATTAAGCATTAATCAATGAGGGTTCAATTTGTGTCTTCGGGTCCTAACTCAGAGGCCCACAGTCTGAAAAGGAACAATCTTTTCCTGAGGTCTCCATAATTTTATGTTCCATGTTCAGAAGCTTAGAAGCATTTTTTGCTCCATTTACTCCAATGTGTGGGATTCATGGAACTCTCTGAGATTGGTTGTTTCTTTGCAGATGTTTCATGACCCAACTAGGTAACATCATCAGTATTAGAAGGGAGTGGGATTGAGGAGGAGGAGGAGGAGGAGGAGGAGGAGGAGGAGGAGGAGGACTGTCAGTCTTTGGTGCTCTCTGAGGCTGGTGATTTTCTTGCAGAGGTTTCATGATCCAGCTAGTTAACATCATCAGTGTTAGAAGTCAGTGGGATTTACAAGGAGGAGGAGGAGGAGGCCAAGGAGAAGGAGAAGGAGAAGGAGAACGAGAAGGAGAAGGAGAACGAGAAGAAGAAGAAGAAGGACTGACAGTCCTTGGTGCTGAGGCTGGTGGTTTTCTTGCAGATGTTTCATGACCCAACTAAGTAACATCATCAGTGCTAGAAGGGATTCCTTTCTAACACTGATGATGTTAGCTAGTTGGGTCATGAAATGTCTGCAAGAAAACAACCAAACTCAGAAAGCACCAAGGACCCCACAATTCAACCCCGAGTTAAAAGTATTCTCTTCTATTGGCTACTTCAGTGTTTCAGAGTTGACTAACCAGAACTTTCTTATCAATACAGAAAAAAATATCTTTCAATGCAAGGTCACAACGATATGCCCCATCCCAATGAATCATGAGTTTTTAGTCTCTCCAAATTCTTTGTTGACTTGGAGACCAATCCAACTTTTGGGACTGCTGATCGTGTCTAGATTTGTCCTCAAAACACAGTTCTTTTCATCTCACTCCAATCTTCGCATCCATTTTCAGTTAAGAGTGACAAGAAATCCATTCTCTTCATGATTTATGTAAACGTGCCCAGTGCCCATTTCTGGAGCTGTCTCAAAAGTGCTTTTTCACAAGACAACCAGATCGTTTTTCTTGAGGAAGGCATTTTGCTTCTCATCCAAGAAGCTTCATCAGTTCTGGATGGAGGGTGGGAGCTATGGAGGGATTAATCCCCACCATCCTTTCAAAATCAATGAAGCTTCTTGGATAAGAAGTGAAATGCCTTGCTCAAGAAAAAACAGTTCAGTTGCCTTTTGAAAAAGCACTTTTGAGACAACTGTCACCTGGATGATTGAGAATCTCCATAAGCGTTTCTGGAGCTGCTTCACAAATTGGAATACAGATGTTGGGACAGGTGTTTTCTGAAGATTGTGAAGCGGGCCACAATGGAGATAGTCTCTCATTTAATTTCTACACTGAACACATAATGTGACCATCTACCGCCGGGTCTTTAATTTGTCTGCTTCGTTACAGTTGTATCTCTGCATCTCTTTGGAATTGTTAACCATGCTTTGCTTATCCTGATCTGTCCCACAAAATCATTGCCATGAAATGACCAAAATCCCTTTTTCTTATTTATGAAAGCTTTTATCTTTGTCCCCGTACTTCTGCCTTACTTGTTGCATACAATTAAGCTTCTCAGACGCTAGCCTTAGTCTGTTCACATCTCATAGGCTGCAATTATGTTTTAACTATTAAGAATACGCTATCCCCCAGGAGCTAATTACAGGGGGAAAAAAAATCTCATCATCTCACACACACACATAGGAAACACACAAACAAATCCTTCAGACACAAAGTAAATGTTCAAGGGATTGATTTGGGAAGTTTCAACAATCCGTTTGGTTAAGTTAATTATTAATCGGATTCCTGAACTAGTTGCACTAGATAATTATGACAAGAGCCCCACACATTCGCGGATATGTACTCATGGAAAGCCAGAACTTTTCACTGATTATAATAAAGATGTAACAAACAAACTTTAATTGAAAGGAAATTGAAGGATGAAAACCGCATCAGAAGAGAGGGTGATAGATCATTACATTGCTAGAATTTCTAATCAACGTTAACCTAAATGGCATCATATTCACGCTCCATTGTACACATTGTAAGATCTCCAAAAGCTGGCACCTACACACATTGCAAGATACAACCCCACAATGGAATCAAGGATTTGGGCTTACCCGTTTTGTTGGCATCCAGTTATGGGGTCAGTCCACCTCTATTTGCTATGCAGGGCCACCAACAGTAGGAGAAATAGGGTGTCTTGAGCTCCTATTCATGAGCTTCCTAGACTCATCTGATGGACCATCACCTCAGACACAATGCTGGAAGATGGGGCTAGGTATGGTCCAGCAGAACTTTATTCAAGTCCCTCTAATCCAGTGTTTCTCAACCTTGCCAATTTTAAGGCATGTGGACTTCAACTCCCAGAATTCCACAGCCAGCATTGCTTTAAAATTGTCAAGGTTGAGAAACACTGCTCTAATCTAATGATGTTCTTCATGGTATCAAACCAAAGCTTGCCCAACCTTTATATTCAAGATCATTTCCAGGATAAATGCCAAGGATACATTTGAGACTTTCCTGGATAGGATGTGTGCTTCATTGAGCAAATGATTCTTCAAAAAATATCCTAAGCTACTTCCTTAAACAAATTAGTTTCTTAAAGTAAGTAAAATATAGAATGCTAGGATACAGCGTAGGTTGATTTAACCTTGGAAACTTTGATCATTAATAGATCTTGAGGTGCCAGGAAGAATTTTTTTCCCCAATTAAATCTGCTGCTTCAGCTAAGAGCTAAAGCTGAAAATTCCTGCAAACCAGAGCTTGTGTTGTTCCTTACAAAAGAATCCAAACCTACTTAGAATTTGAATGGAAAATTAAGAGTCAGAACTGTTTATTCAGTTTTTTTAAAAAAAACCTATATCCGATGCCGTCTCAGAGTTTACAATTTATAAAATTACAGTCCCTGTTGTATGGGTGGGAAAAAAAATCCCAAAACCTGGATGTTTGGGCAAATGAAGCATAGCAATGTTTATATTTTACTTTATTGCTCCAGCTGTTTAATCAGAAATATGAATAATGGCCTCAAAACAGAAATTTGACTCTCTCCCACCAATATCGTAGTTTGGGAAATTTAGTTATAGCTTCCAATTGTCAACCAATTACTGAATTTTTTTCTTTTCTTTTCTTTTCTTTTTTTTAACCTTACGACTGAATGAGTGTTAGCAAATAATAAAAAGGCAATTACAGTAAGGCTTTGCTCCTATTACTTTGTTCATTTTATTCAAGCTATAATTATTGCCAGCAGTTGAGACTTACTGTACCATGTAAGAGGCACCAGGGAAGAAAAAACAGGAACAGACTGGCGCATGCTAAATTGGAAATGTCACAGCTACCTTCATCATCACGGTTGGACTTCTGAGATTAAAGAGAAAGGGAGCAAAAAAAAAAAAAAACCAACAACCCCAAAGATGGTAGAGAAGAAGCCTCTGAAAGCTCACTATGTGTATTTTGCAAATGCTTTACTCCAAGCCCTTGACAAGCGGTTGAAGACGATCTCTCAAGATGCAGTCAGAAGGGCAGAATGTTTTTGTTCTTCCTTGCTATAAAAAGAATGTGATAATTAATGCTTGGGGGCTACACTTTGTGTCCTGCTGTGTTGGGAAATCAAGATGCAGGGAGATGTTCTCCTACGAACAGAGAAGGGTCTTGAAATTTGTGCCACTCAGTTTGGGAATAGAATATTTAGAAGATTCGATGGCTTCAGCCTTGTTTCAGGTGACCCTTAAGGACTTCAAAATTCTTTTGTGGTTCAGGTTAAAGTTGACTGGAGCGCTCAGAATTTTCAGTTGGCAATACCAAAGAGAATTGCAGTTTGAGCTGAGCTAGAACTGAGCTACACCAGGTTGTAGAAGAAGGTTGGGAAATGTTCTCCAACTTATTCCAAGGATGCCTTTTCAAAAGGCAACTGGACTTCCTTTGTTTTTTCTCTTGAAGATGTTTTGCTTCTCATCCAAGAAGCTGCTGAAAGAACTGTATTGTAAAGCTCCAAGAAGGCTCCACACCTACAGTATTTGCATTATTCAGCTGACCCTGACAGCACAGATAAACCTCCAAGTGGCCTCAATGACTCTCAGAGGGAGTGCTAACAACCAGATGACTGTGAGGAATATAAATCCTTCCATTCTCCACCATTCAGTCAGAACTGAAGGAGCTTCTTGGGTGAGAAGCGAAACATCTTCAAGGAAAAACAAAGTCCAATTGCCTTTTGAAAAAAACATCTTTGGGACAACCAGAATCTCCATAGACGTTCTCCAACTTGCTACTCTCAACGCCAATCTATACAGAGATGTAGATTGTGTTCTCTCACAAAAAGTATTCCTCCACACTATGTCACAAATCTGAGGTTCTCCCAGTTGCCTCTTCTTCTGATGGTGATCAGCAGCAGCCCAAATTATTGTAACACTCCAGTTGAGTTTAGATAGGAATGGTGTGTACACCTTATACCTGAATTCCTATACTACCTGAGACCAGATCTCAAATGTAGAGAGACAGTGAAAAGAGCAGGGGGAAAAAAAATAGTATTATCTGTTCTTTTCAACCAAGTATAGAAGTCCAGCTTCACTTTGGACAATTCAGAAAGCTTTTGCAGTTGTGTAAATCATCTCCCTGAACGGATTGTTAACTACTTTTTTTTTTAAGATGTGCGTGTGAAAAGAATAGCATTCAAAAAGAAAGAGGAAAAAAAAACCTGATTGCAAACAGACAGCATGGATGTATCATCCCATGGCACAGTTTTAACTGGCAATTATTCTCGGGCTTTGTGGTAAGTGGTTATTTCACAGTTTTAAGTGTTGACAAAAGCAAACTCTTTTGATTGATGGAATGCATTACTCATTAAACGCATACCAAATGGAAGCAAAATTTACACGCATATGCACAGAACGTTAACTAATATAAACTTTGCTGGATGAGCAAAATATAATGAATAGCATCCCAGTAATATATGCCTGCTAAACTAATTGCCTATTGTGCATACACACTCATGTGAACGTATACAACATGCCAATCAAAACTTTGCAGTCGGTTGACAGGCTCATGTCAACAATCAAACATCCATAATTATTAAATATATTGCTTGGTTTAATTCCACTGGATGTTTACCAGCTTTCAGATCTCAATGGTTTTCTTCTGGTGGCAGAAAGTCCTGTCTACAATGCATTGAGATATAACCTAGTTTTTACTTTCATTAGATTCCTTACATATTTTTTTTAAAGTCACTTGATTTATTGAAAAATGTAGTATGATGTCAGGAAGAATTAATGTTTCCCACAGGCATACTAATAAGCTCCATGACTTAATGACTTGCTATCGTACACCAGTGGGACAAAAAAAAAATTATTCCAAAGATAACATAACTGTAGCATTCAAAACAGCAGGAAGCTTCCAACATTCTTTTAGATGCTGTACAGTGTTACTAATCTTCGAATTGCGTAGAAAAACAGAAAGGAAATGGAATTATTTCAGCCTGGAAGGGCAACACGCTAAAAGACGACTCCATTCCAAATTTCTAATTTGTGCAAATGATTAATGTCGGTGAAAAAGGGATTGCAGCTGGCTGAGTCTTGCAGTCCACTGTGAATAAGGACGGGAAGTAAACTACCAAGTTACTACTCTCGCCGAAAAGAAGGAAAATTTAGAAGCTGCGGTGGCACATGTATCTATTTATTTAGAAATTTTATATGGCAGCCTACTCGCGCAAGGGCGCCTTACAAGGTGGCTTACCGGACATTAAAGACACTAAAAACATTAAAAACTCACAGTTCCAGGAGCGCCAAGAGTTCCATTGATTAATCATTCTCATTTTCAAGAAATTCCTCATTTCCAGATTGAATCTCCGCCTGATGATCTTCCATCCATTGTCCTGCTTCTTGTCTGCTCTCAGGCACTACGGAGAATAAACTGATGCCTCTTCCCTGTGACAGCCCTTCAAGTATTGGACGATGCTATCGTGTCACCCCGAAGCCTTCTCTTCGTTTATTATTAATTTATTCTTAGAGTTCAACTGAAATCCTTTAGAGCAATTCACAAAGAGCTGGATACAAGCTACTTTAGGTAGTCTATTTACGGCCTATTGACGTTCCTCAAAAGGCTATTGCAGTTGGTAACATTTGTGAAAAGCCCTTAGAGGGTGCTCAAGGCAATCTCAGGAAAGAACGGTGCCTATAAAGGCAAATAGTTGTATTTCGGGGTTGAAATGAGGGGCCCTTGGTGCTCTCTGAGCTTGGTTATTTTCTTATAGACCTTTCATTACTAACTAGGTAGCATCATCAGTGCTAGTAAAGAGTGGTGGTGGTGGTGGTGGTGGTGGAGGAGGAGGAGGAGGAGGAGGAGGAGGAGGAGGAGGAGGAGGAGGAGGAGGAGAAGGACTGTGAGTCTTTGATGCTCTCTGAGCTTTGTTGTTTTCTTGCAGACGTTTCATTACCCAACTAGGTAACATCAGTGCTAGAAGAGAGTGGAATTTGCAAGGAGGAGAAGAACTGTGGAGTCCTTGGTGCTCTCTGAGCTTGGTGGTTTTCTTGCAGCCATTTCATTACCCAACTAGGTAACAGCATCAGTGTTAGTAAGGAGTGCAGGAGAAGGAAGAGGAAGAAGAAGAAGAAGAAGAGGAGGAGGAGGAGGAGGAGCAGGACTGTGAGTCCTTGGTGCTCTCTGAGTTTGATAGTTTTCTTGCAGAAATTTCACTACCCAAACTAGATAATCAGTGCTAGAAGAGAGTGTCTGCTAGGGTGTCCAATTAGGATCATCATGCCAAGCACTGATGAAATTACCTACTTGGGTAATGAAACATCTACAAAAAACAACCAAGCTCAGAGATCACCAAGGACCCCTTAAAAAGATGCCCGTTTAGATGACGATCATCCAAAGAGTTAATCTCACAATCCGTATTCCTTCTCGCTTTCAGCTGCCGTGGCTCCCGTTCTGAAATGGCCCAAAGAACTTTAGCAAACCAGATTCCTAAGTCAATCTTTTCGCTACATCGGCTTCTCTTTGATCAGCCTCCTTCTTCTCTCTAAGAACAGGCCAAGATTGACAAAATCCTTTCCTGCTGGAAGCATATCCTGCTTCAGAGAATAAGGGGAAGCATTGTTGTTTTTTTTATTATTATTAAAGACGAGAGCGTACCTTTAAGCTATGGCTCGTAACCACTCTGCATGCAGGGTGTTAAACCAATGCTAGAAAACCAATATTCCATACATAGGATGTTAACCTTTGATCTAGACACATCGCTGTAACTAAGAAAGCCTGTTTGCTGCAGCTCTTTGATCATCAAAATTGGAAACATTTGGAGGAACAGACCTTATGCGCGAGGTGCTCCAGAATGGAGAATGTCCTCGTGGATCAAAAGGGATACATTTGCACACAAACCATAACCAATATGAATCAGAAATGCATGGCCATCTGGAACATTATAGGCCATGCTCCTGCATGACAGAAGAAAGATAATCAGGGGGTACATTTAAAAAGTTATTTCTTCATTTAGATTTTTAATAGGCTGCTTTATTATTATTATTATTATTTTCAAAAAATATCTGGGCAGACCAGGGCTTTAGTTACAGCAGAAAAATGGCTGTACAAAAATGCAAACATGCCATAAAAATCCAGGCAGATAAATCTGTGCATTAAAATTACACAAAGTAAGATCTAAAACAGAGAAGAAAAGTTGAAGAGAATGAACAAATGAACAAACAGGTCAACACAGCGTTCAATTTTTTTTTTTTTAGGGAGTTGAGTTGTCCGAAAGACATTAAAACGAGTTCTAATTTGCCTGTGAATAATAACTCTGTTCAAAAAAGGACATTACAATCCAACCAGGATTCCACCAATGAATAAACCCCAGACCGATTATGAAATTGCTCTATATGGAGAATGAAGGGATTGTTCTTTTATATCGCACAAAATGGAATTGTGGAAGAGTACAATGGGTGTGTACTTCCACCTTTGCCCATGTGTGCACACAAGCACAGCAAGGGAAGACCACCTGGTGAGACCTTTGTTGTATGTGCCAAGTTACCATCTTTTAAAAATAAAGGAACGCGTGGTGAGATGGTAATCTAGATGGACCAGATGTGATCTTTCTGGCAAATGAGCTGCAGAAAAATGGGCCATTTTAGCCTCCTCAAAGTAAGTGTTGTCCAGATGTGTTGGGATCATCATTTCTAGACATCCCACTCCTTGGTTTAATAGTTGATTGTCTTACTTACATTTAACAATGAGGTTCCACCCCCTAATAGCATCATTAGATTGTCCCCTTGAACTTAACACCTGGGTAACTAACCAAATAGTCTCTTAGCTTAACCACACTGGTGTCTTCCTAGTTCAATTATAATCCTGGTTTCCAAACTTGCATTTATGCATGTAAATCAACATGTGTAAATTCTCTGCCAAGTTTTGGCTGCTGCGCAAAGAAAACCAGCACATCTGGGAAGATCTGCAAAGGGTACAAGCTCCCACTTGGACCATACAGCAACATGAAGTTCTTCCTTGTTGTTCGTATCCCCAATAGAATGGTAAAATATATCCATGGGATACTAAAGGTTGCTGGGGATTTGGAAGTCTGGCTTCATCCAATGTTTTCCCACCCAGAAAAGTTTCAAGGGCAGAAGGGAAAATAATTGTTTGGTTTTCTGTGTGTGTGTTTTAAGAGAAAGAAAGAGGAGGGATATTTATTTCTTCTAGGAATCTAACACAAAGATTCTTGTTCTTTATTCAAAAATCCTTGTAAAGCAGTGATAGAAAAAGGGCACAAAAGGGATCATAGTTTAGGAACATCTGTGGGAATTCTCAAGGAGCAGCTTCCTTCATCCAAAACAGCTTACTTTATCCAATATTTGGAAAATTCTGCACGGCGTTCGTTTCTCTTCCCATTTGAGCTCTTGATGTGAAGCCAATGGGGAGATTTGCATCATCTTCAGGAGAGGTTAACTGGCTTTAATGAAGGAAAGGTCCTTGAATGTCATTATCAGTGGTGGCATGGAGCAGGACGTTGATATCCATGGAGACATGTCCAGGCCATGGTTGTCCCAAAGGTGCTTTTTCAAAAGGCAACTGGCTTTTGTTTTCCTTTGAAATCTTCTCTCACGTCTCATCCAAGAAGCTTCTTCAGAACTTCAAGGAAAAACAAAGTCCAGTTGTCTTTTGAAAAAGCACCCTGGGGAGCAGAAGGTTGGCCTTGAAAACATGGCTTCTTTTTGGGGTGAATGTTTCTGACATCTTCCCCTATCCAAGAAAGCTTTGTGTTCCTGTTAAGAGAATTCCACACCCTTATTTGTGAGAACCACAAAAGTGCAGACCAGCCTTATATGGATTCAGCTTGTTGAATGGCCTCAGCTAATTCTGACCATCTTAAATAGTAGTGCTATTTCATACAGGTTCACCCAACATATTGAGCAGTCTCAGTCAAAACAAAAAACAAAATGGCAGCCCGTTCAATTTGAA
The DNA here is from genome assembly GCF_016545835.1 of Crotalus tigris. NCBI lineage: Eukaryota > Metazoa > Chordata > Lepidosauria > Squamata > Viperidae > Crotalus > Crotalus tigris. The sequence goes on along the minus strand of NW_024096999.1, from coordinate 1,081,680 downwards.
CTGGATAGAGAGATGAATCTCCCTTTGATTGTGAAGATAGACAGCTTTGTCCACTGCTCTGAAGACAGACTGCCCATACATAGTTCCGTCCTACATAATCTGAAGCCAGCTTCCTTGATTAGTTTATCCCTAAATCTGCAGCTATGGGAACTAAAATAACTCCTCAAACGCCATCCCCATAAATACAGGGTTGATAGTCTCTCACCTATGACTATAACAGCCACGTGTCCCTTATTAAAAAAGGCAGTCTTTTATTTCAGAAAGTTGCCCTTTAAAATTATTTGATTCCATTATTTATTTTCATGGTTTGGCTCTTGAATTTTCCTTTGTAAAGCAAAGTTATAAACATAAACATTTTTTTTTTAAATCCGTATGATCCTCTTTCAGTGTTGCCCCCCTTTTTTTTCAAGTCTGTCCTTTATTTTTCCCAAGAAAATATGGTCATTGTACTTATGACTCATCAGGAAATAATTGAAAAGGAATCTTTACGAGCTTTGAAACTCCTCTCTGGAGTTTTATTTGAACTGGACTTGGCAGACTAAGTCATTCCTCATGCAGCCCTTCAAATCAAATCAAATAAAAAAAAAAAAATCTGGATTATTTTCAAGTTCCCCATTTCAAACCCTTTCAGATCCCAGCAGGCCTCTGCTGGCATCACCGGGAGATTCAGACTGACTTTTTCTGCCCACATTTTCATCTTTAGCCAGCTCGCCATATTCTAGAAATCATAGGAATTATTTTTAAATCTGTCCTTTGAGATTTCTTTCACTACCAAAAACAAAAACCGCAAGACTTCTGTTTTTACATCTTATCTTCATGTCGATTTCAAAGGTCTCCGCATTTTTTTCTGCAATGTTTTCGAGTTTTATTGTTTGCATACTGAGAGGGTGCAACTGTCATTTATTTATAGTTTTGTTATTGTGAGGTTGGCATCTATCACTCCTCAAGGCTAGCCTCTGTTTCTTCATCAAAAGATGAATTCTTGTAGAGCCTTCCTTAAAGATTTATACTGTAAGAAACTTGGCAAACTAACCATAACTTGCGGGGTGAGGATGTAATGAAAGGCTGCACCTCCTAACATATTTCTCTCCTACCTTGTAACTAAAATGTGCAAGAATACATCACACACACAAACACACACCCGCCCTCCCCCAAAAAAGAATTTCACCATTTTGTTTTATTTATCATCTAGGGGAAAAATAGCAAAAGGATTTTCCCTCCATCTAGTTCAGTGGTTCTCAACCTGTGGGTTGGGACCCCATTTGGGGTCGAATGACCATTTCACGGGGGTCGCCAAACAAGGCTGTCCGCCATTTTTTCCTCCTTTTCTGTGGCCACACTCCTGGCACCTGGTGATGTATAAGTGGTTGGGGGTCACCACAACATGGGGAACTGTATTATGGGGTCGCGGCATTAGAAAGGCTGAGAACCACTGATCTAGTTGAAAGAGCATGGAAAACATAATGCAGAAGAAAGCTTTGGCAGAGAATTAATTGGTCTAGTTGTTGAGGCACCAAGTTAGAAAGCAGGAGACGGTGAGTTCTAGTCCTGTGTTAGGCGTGAAAGCCGGTTTGTTGACTTTAGGTCAATCACCAGGAGACAGTGAGTTCTAGTTCTGCCTCATGTAGGAAAGCCAGCAGGGTGACTTTGAGCCAATCACCAGGAGACCGTGAGTTCTAGTGCTGCCTCATTTGGAAAACCAGCAGGATGGGTCAATCACCAGGAGACCGTGAGTTCTAGTCCCAGCTTAGCCATGAAAGCCAACTGGGTGACTTTGGGTCAATCACCTGGAGACTAGAAGTTCTAGTCCTCCCTTAGACATGAAAACCAACTGGGTGACTTTGGGCCAATCACCAAAAGATGGTGAGTTCTAATTGCACCTTAGCTTGAAAGCCAATTGGATGATCTTGAGCAGTCCCTCTGTCTCAGCCCAACTCACCTCACAGTTGTTGGTTGTTGGGAGGAAAACAGGAAGAGGAAGACAGGCTGGATATGTTTTCCACCTTGGCTTATTTGTAAAAATATTAAAGGCGGGATATAAACCGACAGATAAATAAAAATAGAACGCTGCCTAACAATTTTGCATTAATGACTAAAAAAAACCAAATAGCTCATGTCCCAACTTTCTTGATGCCCTCACCTCCATCTCAGACGTAGGAGACAAATCCTTGAAGACGGCAGCCCTTCTTACAAGCAGCCCATCTTAATTCTTCCCCCACCCCTGCTGCCCCAATTGATTTTCTCCAGTAATATTGAAGTTGAGAAGGTTTCAGGATTAAGATCACTTTCTATTCATAAAGATTTTTTTTTTTATAGATAAGAGAGCCCTAGGTAAACTCCTATTCCTACCCTCTCAGAAGGTCAGGTGTGTGTGTGTGTGTGTTTGCAGTCCAGAGAGGAAACATTGAGTTTAATAAAAATGGATTTATGTTCAGGAGACTGAAAGTGCATTAGACAGCCTCTCTCTAGCCAGCCTCTTATAACCAGGCAATTATACTGCTATGATCTGGGCTAAAACCCAGAGAGATTAGTTCAAGTCCTTGAGTAGACAGTTCAAATCACTAAATAGGCTCTCCTTTACTTTGTCTCCCTCTGTGCCCTCAGCCCCCACCTTAACTCCAGCTCCTCAAGTTTCCAGAGCAGCTACAGAGCACATCTAACCCTCCTTGGAGGTCATCATCAACCAAGAACTGTGGCTAGAAGACCTTTGAGCTTCTCTCTCGGGGAGGAGGTGGAAGAGGGGTCACCTCATGTCAGTAACATCAGCCTTCTGCACTGAGATTGGATACTAATCTTTCCTGTCCTGAGCTATGTAACATCTGTTTCCCGTTACCAGCTTTTGCAACCACACAATTCTTAGTTCTCCTAAAAAGAGGTCCTTCCATCTCATTCCCATATCACATAACAAGTCTCCCTACCCTATTATGTTTTTTTCCCCCACTCATAGAAACATGCAAGGGGACTATGCTGGAAAATCTTGCTTCTTTGTCCTTTGCCAGTCATTTGGGTTGAGTGGAACATTGACTTTAACGGTAAAACGGAGTTGGAAGGAACCTTGGAGGTCTTCTAGTCCAATCCCCTGCTCAAGCAGGAGACCCTAGACCAGGGGTGTCAAACTCAATTTCACTGAGGGCCACATCAGCATTGCGGTTGCCCTGGGGGGGGCGGGGTGGGTATGGCCAGTGTCGGTGTGGCCTACTCGGTGGGCATGGATGGAGTGGGTGTGGCCTACTCGGTGGGCATGGCCAGCTCTACATCGTTCGCCTCAAGGGTGCCTGTGGGGACCTAGGCAGGAGTGGGACAGATCTGAGGGTCTCTGGCAGAAGGGGGTGGGACCGGGGCAAGTGCCAAGGCATGGTCCATTTCTTTATTCCTCACAAAGGGTGATACCTCCCCAGCATGCACCCAGGGGGTGGGGCCAACACAGCAGGGGCTGGTTCCTTGCTGTTTCTGGACGGCTTTGTGGAGCTAAGACTGAATGCCTTTCAGCATAGATGGCCACCACAAAATTGTACATTGGCTCCTGGCTGGCCTGGGCCAGGGCCAAGGCAGAGGGGGCCATTCCCTCACTGTTTCCAGGATGGCTTCATGGGCCACATGAAACCATTTTGCGGGCCGCATCCGGCCCCCGGGCCTTATATTTGACATGTCTGACCTATACCAATTGGGACAAAAAGAGATAGCAGGGGAGAAAAAAGAGATTGATGGAGCATATTTTGTTATGGTTGGGTCCAAATGCATCTTTGGGAGAGCCAAAAGGGCCTGGCTAATGATCCCGGAGAGGATCTGTTCATGTGGTTGCTAAGAGTTGACAGCAGCTTGATGCTCATAATCATCAGTCAGATATAAATGGATTTTTCCACTGTGAAAATGGTTGGACAGCGATGGGGATGTTTCTTTCCACACTTGAGGCTGGACAAGAGCCGAGGTGGCGCAGCAGTTAGAGTGCAGTACTGTAGGCCACTTTAGCTGACTGTGTCAGCAGGTCAGCGGTTCAAATCTCACCGGCTCAAGGTTGACTCAGCCTTCCATCCTTCCGGGGTAGGTAAAATGAGGACCCAGATTGTTGGGGGCAATGTAAATATATAGATATACATTGCTTACTGGTGTACACCGCTTAGAGAGTGCTTGCACTTAAAGCGGTATATAAGTCTCATAAATAAATAAATAAATATGGAGGTATAAATTGCCCTCCACCAGTGGTTCATGTAGTCCAATGTTCTCTACTGTGCTAGACAACTGATCTTTAGGATTTCAAGCATAATCTCTTCTCTTTTTGATTACTGCTGCCAGAATGAAGATAAGCATCTTCTCTGTTCAATTGTTGCTCTCTACAGTTTTTTCTCAAAACCAGCCAGGAGAAACCATCTACAGTATTAGAAAATTACTGCTGGGTCTCCTTAATCCATCTGTCACAAAGATTGCTTCAGCAGCCAAAAGAAAAATGGAAGCAAGTACAGGCTTTTTCAAGTATTCCTCCTGTCATCCATCTCTCTCTCTCTCTCTCTCTCTCTCTCTCTCTCTCTCTCTCTCTCTCTCTCTCTCTCTCTCTCTCTCTCCCTCTCTCCCTCTCTCCCTCTCTCTCTTCAGCTGCTTGACATGCTCCTGAAATGCTCAATGTGACTGATAGATCTTCAAAGCCATGACCTGTCACACATTATGTTTCAGAGCGTTTTACTCCAACAGGTTCAAGCATAATCAGCAGAGAAATGTTATTCCAACTCAAAAGCTTGAACCGGCTCTTGGATAACAATGTCAAAATGAGAAGGGCTCCAGAGGCAGGGCAGAAACATCAGGCACAGTGTGAGATGCTGTGATAGAAACTTGCATTGACTGAAGAAACATGGGGGTGGGAAGCATACAAAAAAAAAAAAAAATTCCTGCTCGTAGGAAAAAGTGTAACTAGAGGACAACACAGTAGGAAGTGATGAATAAAGACAGTATGGCTGTATAGATATCTGAGCAGGTTTAGGAGACATATCAACACATGTTTAGGTACCTTACAGTAGTTATCACTGAAGGCTAAAACATATGAAGAACAGTTGCAGGAATTGAGTATGTCTAGTTTAAGGAAAAGAAGAACTAGGGGTGACATAATAGCAGTATTTGAACATTTGAGGGGCTGCCCCAAAGAACAGAGGGTCAACCTATTCTCCAAAGCAGCTGAAGGCAGGACAAGAAGCAATGGATGGAAGCTAATTGAGGAGAGAAACAATCTACAACTAAGGAGAAATTTCCTGACAATGAGAACAATAAACCAGTGAAATGACTTGCCTCCAGAAGTTGTGGGTGCTCCATCACTGGAAGTTTTTAAGAAGAGATTAGATTTATCTGAAATGGTGCAGTGTTTCCTGCTTGAGGAGGGGTTGAACTAGAAAATCTCCAAAGTCCCTTCCAACACCGTTATTCTGTTATTTACAATACAGTGAATAACATAGATCAGTGAATCTGAAACATTTTGGTCCCATTCTTAAAGGAAGAGTTTGGTTTGGTTTATGCGGATTGCCTCTACCGATATTTACTGTATTAGAAATTGAAATTGAGAGATTCTGAAAGATTTGTTTGATTTTGCGGACCCCTGAAAGGGTCTCAGGGACCTCCTGGAATCCTCAGGTCACACTTTGAGAATTGCTATCTTAGATCATGGCTGCTTAGTTAACTGGATTATCAAGTGCCTAACTCACATCATAGAAGTCTGCATTGGGTATCAAGAATCCAGTTCAACAGTCCTCATGGACCATTGCTGTAGACCAATGATTCTCAACCTTGGCAAGGTTGAAGAAAGATGGACTTCAGCTCCAAGAATTTCTCAGCCATCCATGGTGGCTGGGGAATTCTGGGAGTTGAAGTCCAATCATCTTCAAGTTGACGATTGATGAAGACTTCAGCCAGCTTTGTCTTTTCTCCTTCCCTGAGTTCTTGGTAAACAGGACAAAGAAGCAACTCCTATTGAATCTCAAGTCTGCACTTTAATAGCATTGGATATATTCCAAATACAATCCAGAAATGTCTAAGGGCTAAAAAAAAACAAAAAAAAAAACAAAAGAGGAGGAGGAGGAGGAGGAGAAGGAGAAGGAAAAAGAAGCTAAAAGCAAAACTTTTCAGGTGTCTCCTAGCCCCGCTAACAAAGTAAAATAAAAAACTCAACCTCAAATAGACGTAACTTTTTTGCCTTGAGATGTTGCCACAGGACTGCCAATCCAATGTTTTCAGCACATGTCATTCTTTCCAAGCAATCACTCAGCAAGCTTGGTGATCAGACTGGAACTCCTGATGGGTGTGGGGGATCTCTTCCAGAGAGAAAACATGTGTAAAATCTGTTCGCCATCTGTGTTGGTCCAGCTGTCAACATTGAGGTAGACATCCAAAGTCCATCTTTCACAGTTACCTGCTTCAAGTGACTAAGCTGGTGCTCGACTCTCTTGTTAAGGGTTAGCTTGTTTTTGTTCCTGTAACCTGAGGGTTTCACTTGACTAGTAATAATCATAATCATAATCATACATAAATAAAGTTGGAAGGGGCCTTGGACATCATCTAGTCCAATCCCCGGCTCAGGCAGGAAACCCTATACCATTTTGGGCAAATGGCTGTCCAGTCTCTCCTTAAAAAGTGTTGGAGCATTCACCGCTTCTGGAGGCAGGTTGTTCCACTGGTTAATTGTTCTAACTGTCAGGAAATTCCTCCTTAGTTCTAGATTGTTTCTCTCTTTTCATCCATTACTTCTTGTCCTGTCTTCAGGAGCTTTGGAAAATAGCTCAACTCCCTCTTCTTTGGGGCAGCCCCTCAAATACTGGAATGCTGCTATCATGTCCCCCCTCGTCCTTCTCTTCATTAAACATACCCAATTCCAGCAACCGTTCCTTATATGTTTTAGCCTCCAGTCCCCTGATCATCTTTGTTGCTCTTCTCTGTACTCTTTCTAGAGCAGCGGTTCTCAACCTATGGGTTGCGACCCTATTTGGGGTCGATCGACCATTTTTCGGGGGTCGCCAAAGAAGGCGATCCGCCATTTTCTCCCCTCAGGGGGCGCCGCCGCGCATGCGCAGAACGTTTGTGTGACGGGGGTCACCATCACACAAACGTTAAGAACCACTGTTCTAGAGTCTCAACATCTTTTTTACATCGTGGTGACCCAAACTGGATGCAGTATTCCACGTGTGGCCTTACTAAGGCCTTGTAAAGTGGTATTACGGAGACAAAGATGATAATTCCAGCATCGCTGCAGGTATAGCCATCAAACATAATAACTGGATCGATCCGTTTGATGACTCACTTTCTGTGAAGCCACTTCAAAAGAATAGGCTCCGGACTATAGATTTATTAAAAATAAAAATAAAATAAAATAAATTCTGTATCTTATGCAGGTATACAGATAGTCCTCGACTTAAAACAGTTCCTTTGGTGACCGTTCGGCACTGGAAAAAGGGACCGAAGACTTTTTTTCACACTCAAGATCGTTGAAGCATCCCTTTGGCTACGGGATCCAAATTTGGACACTTCGCAACTGGCATAGATCTATGATGTTTGCCGGGTTCCGGGATCATGTGATCATTTTTTGCAACCTCCTTGACAAGCAAAGTCAATGAGGAAGACAAATTCACTTAACAACTGTGTTTCTAGCTTAAGATCTGCATTGATTCATTTAACAACTGTGGCAAGGACAACTATCTCACTTAACAAGAGAAATGTTGGGGTCAATCGTGGTCATAAATTGAGAACTACCTATGTAGCCTTTCTTTTTAATGAATTCCATTTGTGCTGGTCCTCACACAAGTATTTGCTCTTGTGCTCAAGACCTCAAGATTGGTCAATGGATTCAAAAGACAAATGGACTAAAAAAGAGTTTTCAGCATTCAGGTATCTTAACATACAAATGGGAAATGCGTGGACTCAAAATTAAAAAGAAAATGCATATCTCTGCGTGCAGTTGTGTGTTTAAATAAATAGATATATGGCTCAAGTAAAGTATACGGTCATATCACCAGCCTGGGAAACAGGATGCTAAGCACACAAAAAATTCACTGTTCCTTATCAAACCTTCCTGTCGCATTCTTTTAAAAGATGACACAAGTACAACTTTTACTGCCTAGCACAAGTCAATAAATCTCAAGGATGACTTTATAAGAAGAGTTGAAAAGAGGGGGAAGGGAATCGAAAGAAATGATCAAAGGGTAAAAAGTGGGGAGGATTAATGGTATCTTAGAAAGAAAGAAAAAAGAGAAAGAAAGAAAGAAGGAAAGAAAGAAAGAAAGAAAGAAGAAGGAAGGAAGGAAGAAAGAAAGAAAGAGGAAGGAAGGAAAAGAAAGAAAGAAAGAGGAAGGAAGGAAGGAAGGAAGGAAGGAAGGAAGGAAGGAAGGAAGAAGGAAAGAAAGAAAGAAAGAAAGAAAGAAAGAAAGAAAGAAAGAAAGAGTGAATTAGAACAGTTTCTAAAGTAATAATAGGTGCTACCTGAGCTGAAAAGACAATTAAGATAATGTATTAATTTTGTATGGTGTCTGGCAGTAATATTTTCATCCTGTTAATTACACCACAGACAGAAAAAGTATATAATATGATAGCTGCATGCTGAGAAGACATGCTTGTTGCTTAGTTAAGTGACAGCATTTATCCTATAATTAGCTTGTTGGAATGTGATGCACACAGCGAATCTGAGTGAGATACCAGCTCCGCATAGAAGCCTAACATGGAAACGATCAAGTCTCAGGATTGATCTTTTTGGACAAGTAGATGATGCTTCCTTGTGAATTTCTAGATATGCAGCACCCCTAACCCTGGATTATAAATTGCATAATGACCCAATATCCCGAGCAAAGAGCAGAAGACCAAACTAGAATATTGGATGGATTCATTTGGCCCAGCTAATAAATACCGTTTAGGGCAGTAGTTCTCAACCTATGGGTCGGGACCCCATTTGGGGTCGAACGACCATTCCACGGGGGTCGCCAAACAACGCAGTCCACCATTTTTTTCCCCTCTTTTCCTTAGCTGTGCTACTCCCTTTTATTCTATTGGCTTTTGAAAGCCAATAGAATAGACTCTCTTGAATAGAGTCTAATTCTATTGGCTTTCAAAAGCCAATAGGAATTGTCCAGGCTGTCTCTGCCCTGCTGAGCCCGCCAAAAGTCTCATTCTGCAAACGGTGCTGCACCCGTTGAGTCGTCCTCGACTTATAACCGGTTGAGTAGTCCTCGACTTACGACTGGTTGGGGTTCACGGCCTTAAAAAGGTTGAGAACCACTGGTTTAGGGCAGTGGTGAAGACACTAGGTATCTAAGAGACCTGGAGAGCGTGAGTTCTAGTCCTCTCCCAGGTACAAAACCAGATACTTGACCTTGAGCTGGCCACTCTTTCTCAGACCTAGGAAGCAAACAATGGCCAACCACTTCTGAAATCTTGCCAAAAAAAAAAAAACTTCTCCAGGCAGTCATGAGGAGCCAATACTGCCCTGAAAGCACCAAAAGCCAGAGAAACAGTGAAAGAGGTAAAAGCTAATAGTTAAAGCAAAGGATCGTGGCAATAATTATAAGGCCAGGTTGTTATAGGTTACAGAGAGATCCATCATGAAAACCCCAAAGGTGCTTTTTTAAAGAGGCCACCGGACCTCCTTTGTTTTGCTTGAAGTCGTTTCGCTTCTCATCCAAGAAGCTTCTTCAGTTCTGGCTGAATGGTGGGGAATGGAAGGATTTATATTCCTTGCAGTCATCTGGTCATTAGCACTCCCCCCCCCCAGAGTCATTGAGGCCCCTTTATCTGTGTCCTCGGGGGTCACCTAAATAGTGCAAATGGGTGTGGGACTTTCTTGGAGCTGCTGAAAGGACTTCGTTGTAAACAGGAGATAGATGATGGCATATCATCAAAAAGAGCCGAGGAGGCGCAGCAGTTCGGGTGCAGTCCTGCAGGCCACTTTAGCTGACTGTGTTCAGCAGGTCAGCGGTTCAAATCTCACCGGCTCAAGGTTGACTCAGCCTTCCATCCTTCCGGGGTAGGTAAAATGAGGACCCAGATTGTTGGGGGCAATGTAAAATATATATATACATTGCTTACTGGTGTACACCGCTTAGAGCAGTGGTTCTCAACCTTTCTAATGCCATGACCCCATAATACAGTTCCCCGTGTTGTGGTGACCCCCAGGGGTGTGGCCAAGTGGGTATGGCCACCAATAAGAAGGAGTAGCACAGCTAAGGAAAAGGGGGAAAAAATGGTGGACTGTGTTGCTTGGCGACCCCCGTGAAATGGTCGTTCGACCCCAAATGGGGTCCCGACCCACAGGTTGAGAACCACTGGCTTAGAGAGTGCTTGCACTTAAAGCGGTATATAAGTCTCATAAATAAATAAATAAATAAATAAATATCCCTCCTCCTCTGTTGAGGGAGGGCCATTCAGTTCTAATGTACATGGCCTCTTTGACCCCCCTTCCAAACCAGAGTCCTCTCTGTCCAAAATGTGGACCCCCCCCCACCACCACCATCCAGTCAGAACGGAAGAAGCTTCTCGGAAGAGAAACGAAATGTCTTCAAGGAAAAACTCAGGAGGTCCAGTTGCTTCTTGAAAGAAAAGAGGAAAAAATAAAACATCTTTAAGACAACCGTGACCTGGATGATTGAGCATCTCCATCGACGTCCGTATGAAAAATGAAAGGTACCGCCTTGTAAACCACAAAAGTCTCATGGAATTTTACTGGCATTAACATTTCAAAGCTACCCTTTCAAACAACTGCCAAGTTCAATTGAGGTTTCCCAATAATACTCATTATCTTTTTCTTCTCTCTCATGGATATATACAAACACAAATGACATACAAGAATGAGATGGCTGGAATTTAATTGGTGCCGTTTGTGAATTTCCTTTAGAGCAGTGGTTCTCAGCCTTTTTAATGCCGCGACTCCCAACCGGTCGTAAGTTGAGGATTACTCAACCGGTCGTAAGTCGGGGATATTCAACTGGTGCAGCACCGTTTGCAGAATGGGACTTTTGGCGGGCTCAGCAGGGCAGAGACAGCCTGGACAATTCCTATTGGCTTTTGAAAGCCAATAGAATTAGACTTTATTCAAGAGAGTCTATTCTATTGGCTCTCAAAAGCCAATAGAATAAAAGGGAGGAGCACAGCTAAGGAAAAGGGGAAAAAAATGGCGGACTGCGTTGTTTGGCGACCCCCTGAAATGGTCGTTCGACCCCAAATGGGGTCCTGACCCACAGGTTGAGAACCACTGCTTTAGAGAAACCGTAGCAAGGCAGTTGCGCTTAGCGGGCATCTCCTAATTGGGTAAACGTAATCAGAGTGAATTTTTTTTTAAAAGAATCCACCACATTATTGTCTCCTAATTTCAACAAGCAACATTTTGTCTTTGGCAAAGAAACTAATGGAGTGCTCTACTTTAATAGCTACTACCAGCCTAGCTTTAGCAGAGCTCAGACTGTGCTTGTTTGGATACAAAGAACTGTTAACTGAAAAATGCAACCCACTAGATAAAATCGGAATATCAGGAAACAGTTTTACTAGGATTTGAAATGGCCAGACTTGTTTAGCAAAGAGGGAGGGGAGGATGGATTTGTCCAGGTAAACACCAGTGAAGAAGGAGGAAATCATCAAATCAGATCCAGACTTGATTAAAAAAAATAACATAATAACAGAGTTGGAAGGGACCTTGGAGATCTTCTAGTCCAACCCCCTGCATAGGCGGGAAACCCTGTACCATTTCTTCTTAAAAACTTCATGCTACTTGATAATTACTCCTGCTTCTAAGAACTTGCTTCCAATCTACGTACTGTAGGAAGAGTGCTGATTACAGTAGCACAGTAAATGGGATATTTGAGATTATAGGTCCACCTATCTTGATGGTGGCATCTGAAGTTGGAAGTTGAACTTTCAAGCAAATGGGAAGTTTCCGTTGGCTTATCTTCACTCTGTGTTTGTGTGTGTGCCTGTCTTTGAGTTAGTATTGAGTTAGTAACTTAACTTGGAAACTGCCTGGACAACTCCCTGCAGTTTTCTTGGAGAGATTTTTCAGAAGTGGTTTGCCATTGCCTCCTTCCTAGGGCCAAGAGAAAAAGACTGGCGGAGGGACAGCCACCTGGCTTTGTGCCTAAGGCAGGACGAGAACTCATAAAGCCCAATCCCGTTCTAGCCCTGCTTTAAGCAAGTAAGCCAATCACTAGGAGACAGGGAGTTCTAGTCCTGCCTGACTTTGGACAGTCACCAAGAGACAGAGTTCTAGTCCTGCCTGACTTTGGACCAATCACCTGGAAACAGAGAGTTCTAGTCCCACCTGACTTTGAGCCAATCACCACAAGACAGGGAGTTCTAGTCCCGCCTGACTTTGGGCCAATCACCAGGAGACAGGGAATTTTAGTCCCACCTGACTTTGAGCCAATCACCAGAAGACAGGGAGTTCTAGTCCCGCCTTTGAGCCAATCACCAGGAGACAGGGAGTTCTAATCCCGCCTGAAGCAGGAAAGCTGGCTGGGTGGTTTTGGGCCAGTCCTCTGTCTCAGTCCAACTCACCACACACGGTTGTTGTTATGGGGAAAATATATAAATATTTGCAGTTCTCTGAGTTGTCGACAGTTGGAAAAAAAAGTCCAAACGACAACAAGCATGTATTCTTAAGAAAAAGTTTAAAAGGCATTGTCTGAGAGAGAAATGTAGGCAAAAATGAACACGAGATGCATTTGGTTTGAGAAAATGTGCAACAATGGATACACATTGCAGTGGGATTTTTTTTTTTAACTCTGGTTTTTGAGAATTTCAATTTTTTTGTACAGTATTTAGAATGTGAGAGGAGAAAGTTCCTTCGTGCACAATTTGCAGGTTTCATCCCTTGGAAAAGAAACAACAACAACAACAACAACAACAACAACAACAAAACCCCCAGCATTCGCATCCATTAGAAAAGTCTTTGATCTGGGCAAAATTGGCAGACAGAACTGAATTTGGTTCAAAGAGCTAGAGTAATTCCACTTGCACCCAGTAGTAAAGCAGAGGAAGGAACGCCAGGATGAGAAAAGGAATTTAAAACGAGACCCCCCCCAAAAGAACAACAAAGGCTGAAATTTAAATAAAGACAATGGTGTCAAAGTATCTCGAGAAATAAAGATATTCTGATCAGTTTGTTGCATCTCTTTAAAAAAGAGAGAGAAAGAAATGGCATTAATTCTGATTTATATTTAAATAAAAATGATTAAATATTATCTTCCAAGATGGAAATGTTGTGATAAGCATTGGTTGGTGGCCAAAGTATTCTCTGATGCCTGGAGCTTACAGCCCTGTTGTCTTGTACGTATATTTGAATGGCAATGGGTTTTATCAGTATTTCTAAAGGCACTCATTTAATTATGTGGTTGTAAGAAATTTTCAAAACCCCAAAGAATTAACACTCCCAATGCATATTCATATTCTTCACATTAAATCAACTTGAACCATTTGGGGCAAAATAATAATAATAATAAAAAATAATATAAAGCAGGAAACTGCAAACACTATTTTTATTTTTGTAAACACTTTGAAGCTCTATTCGGGACTCATTTGTAATCTTGTTTTATTTGTGTATAATTACAAATAATTAGATGTTATCTGCCCTTTCCTACATGGGCTAAAGGGGACCAGAATCATTGTTTACAACAAAGATGCAGGCATCTCTTCTGATGCTCTGGTTTGAAGCTCTGCACATTGGCTTCCTGCACATTCCATTTATAAAAACACAAGCTTTTCTCCTCCAGTGAAACTATTATTTTTATTTATTCATTTTTTAAAAATCCTACCTTTGTTATTTTCACAACTCAAGGCGGTGAACATATCCAACGGACCTTTTTCCTCTTATTTAAGCTGAGAGAGAATGATTGGCCCAAAAGCAACCAGCTGGCCTTCATGGCTAAGGCTAAGGACTGGAACTCACAGCCTCCTGGTGATTGGCCCAAAGTCACCCAATTGGCTTTTGCTAAGGTGGGGCTAGAACTCCCAGTCACCTGGTGATTGGCCCAAAGTCACCCAGCCAGCTTTCATGACCAAATATTAGATGTTGCTAATCAAAGTAAATGATTATTTACATTCTTGGAATATTCTACCCTCAGTTCCAATCACTCTGTAGGAGACAATTCAGCAGAAATCAACAGCACTCCCTGCTCTTGAGTTTTATTGACCTCAAAAATGAAAATATCTGTTCCTATTGCAAGCAAGAAGTTGGCCTTTAATTAGACCAGCCTGAAAAATGGTCCACAATGGTTTTCCTCCAATCGGTCATGGCCAAAGACCAGAAGTATCTAAGATGCCTACAAGATATTGTCTCGGTTGTGGGATTGTTTCTAATGCCTTTTGAAAAATATGTGACAAAATATGAACACGTGCAAAGAGACATTTAAAACTCTATGAACCAATATGTGTATTTATGTTTCTCAGGATTCATGTTCCATAATCCGTTACTTCTTTGACTCCCTAGATATTATGAATAGTATAACGAGATAACAGCTTAAATACCATAAAAAATATTTTTATGGACTATGTTCCAGGTGTATTAACATGGAGGATATGCTTCTTATAATTAGCAGCTGGCATTTAAATAATCTGCTAAAGATTATGACAGAAAGGCTCTTATCAGGAGAGAATTACAAATATATTACTGTCAAAACACAAGAGGAATGACTTACAAAATCATCAAGGAAACAGATTCAGAGGTTGGAATGGCTTCCCCCCTCCCAAATGGTTATATTTGAAGACAGAAGAATGGGTCACAGTTCTTGGAGTAAAGCTCAGATATAGGACAGTCATACTTGCAAAGAGGGATTTAAAAGAAGGGGAGGATTGAGGATTTAAACAACAACACTGAGGATATCCTCAGCAATTGTCCTGGTGGACAACAGATTAAGGTGGTCCTCCCCACCAAGAAATGGCCAAATCAGGTCAAGCCTTAAATGAAAAAAATAAGTTTATGCACTTCCAAATCTCTCTCTCTTTTCTTTCTCTAGTATCTCTCTGTACCTCCAGTATCTCTGTCTCTCTCTACCTATCCCTTCCTTCCTTCCTTCCTCCCTCTTTCTTTCTTTCTTTTTTTTCCTTCCTTCCTTCCTTCCTTCTTCCTCTCTCCCTGCTTCCTTCCTTTCCTTATCAAGACCTTCCTTCCTTCCTTCCTCTTTTCCTGCCTCCTCCCTTCCTCCCTCCCTTTCTTTCTTTATCAAGATCTTCTCTTCTTCCCTCCCATCAGTCTGTCTGTCTGTCTGTCTCTCTCTCTCTAATTCTTGGAGACTGCCAGGACAAGTCCCTGCACTCTTCTTGGCTGGATTTTTCAGAAGCGCTTTGCCATTGTCTCCTCCCTAAGGCTGAGAAAAAGTGACTGGCCCAAGGTCACCCAGCTAGCTTTATACAGTTATCGGGTCTAATTCCCCAGTGTACTGGCTCAGAAGTCCCTCAGAAGTCTGAAAAACAGAAGTATTGATGTGGTGTTTACTTCTCAGCCCATTCAATTTTTAATTACGGTACTCATCCCCAGGCCTTCACGTCTTGGAAACCTCTTTGGTCCAGAAATACGGACCAAAAAACCTGAACGTGAACGTCTCTTTTTTTTCATCCAGTTGAGAAAACTGCTCCACATCTTGCATTACGAAAAAAATAAACCCATATTCTCTTTTCAATATGTTTATCAAATCTCCCTCTTCTCTCTCTCGGTTTTTTTTATTATTATTATTATTTGCCAGCTAGCTGGGAGATTGACTCGAGGCATTCATATTTTCCAACCGTGTCGACGCTTCCTGTATGTCTAAATCTCATCCTCCCTGTGTATAAATGTGTTTGCGTGTGGTTCTGCCTATCCCTTTGTTCTCCGCTGCAGCATCACGGTCTCAAATATCTTTTGACAGCAAATTTAGACGAACTGCACTTCCTTTACTGTAAGGGGAAATAAATCCATTATTAACAAAGTTGTCAATAAGCAATATCAACTTTGTCAGGCAGATTTATTTCCAGGGGTTCGGGCTGGGAGAAATCAATATTTGGCGATACATCTGAGTGCCGTTCAAATGTGTGTTTGCGATTCTGCCCTTAAGAATAACTTAAAAGCAAAAGACTTGAACTTGCACTCCGGAAACTAAATGCATGCAACTAATCCTATTTACCTTCCTATGAATCCCAGGGACCTTTTTTTTTTTTTTGCAACCCCCCCTTAAGATTTCCCCATTTGTATGCTTACATGAGTTGTCAAGGGTTTTCCTACACGATATCTGGACTTTGCTAATTTCAATCTCCCAAAAGCAATTGCTTTTAAATATACTTCCTGACGGTATATTTAAAAAAAAAAAAAGAACACCCAACGCTAAACACATTGGAGAACTACACACATCACTAAACATAAGCACGGCAGATTTAGGCTGGGCTCACCCAGAGAAATTAATCTTCTGCCATATTAGCAAAGCAGAAAGAGGCAAAGTATGGAAAAGGCTGATTATCCAAGGTCTACGCTCAAGCTCTCATTCACATCCAGTAATAGGGAGTGCAGTCCTCGGCTTAACGACCACAATTTCTATTGCAAAGCCCCCTTTTACGACTTTTCCTGCCACCGTTGTGAAGTCAACCACTGCCCTTGTTAAGATAGCAACATGGAGGTTAAGCAAATCGCGATTTCCCCCGTTGACTTTGCTCACCAGAAGATTGCAACAGGGAATTGCACGACTCCTGGGACACTGCGACTGTCGTAAATACGAGTCAGTCACCAAGCGTCTGAATTTTGATCACGTGACTACGGGGGAATGCTGCAATGGTCGTCAAGGGTGAAAAGCGGTCCTGGTTCCTTTTTTGGCGGTGCTGATGGTACGTTGAGTGGTCACTAAATGAACTGCTGTAAGGTGAAGTCTATTTGTAATGGTTTGTTTGCTTGTTTGTTTAAAATGTTGCTGGTAACATTTAGATGCAGTTTGGAAATTATTCCCATTCTCAATAGCACCAGCAGCCTGGTGGAAGTGGTGGAAATCTTATTTGTTTATTTGCATCCAGCCTTTATTCGATTCACAGATAACTCAAGATGGTGAACATATCCAACACACCTTCCTCCTTTGACCTTCCTCACAATTGCTACCTTGTGAGGAGGCTTTCATGGCTTTTATGGCTAAGGCGGGATTAGAACTCAGAGTCTCCTGGTGATTGGCTCAAAGTCACCCAGACGACTTTCATGGCTAAGGCAGGACTAGAACTCAGAGTCTCCTAGTGATTGGCTCAAAGCCACCCAGCCGGCTTTCATGGCTAAGGCAGGACTAGAACTCAGAGTCTCCTGGTGATTGGCTCAAAGTCACCCAGCCGGCTTTCATGGCTAAGGCAGGACTAGAACTCAGAGTCTCCTGGTGATTGGCTCAAAGCCACCCAGCCGGCTTTCATGGCTAAGGCAGGACTAGAACTCAGAGTCTCATGGTGATTGGCTCAAAGTCACCCAGCCGGCTTTCATGGCTAAGGCAGGACTAGAACTCAGAGTCTCCTGGTGATTGGCTCAAAGCCACCCAGACGACTTTCATGGCTAAGGCGGGACTAGAACTCAGAGTCTCCTGGTGATTGGCTCAAAGTCACCCAGACGACTTTCATGGCTAAGGCGGGACTAGAACTCAGAGTCTCCTGGTGATTGGCTCAAAGTCACCCAGCCGGCTGTCATGGGTAAGGCGGGACTAGAACTCATGGTCTCCCACTTTCTAGTCTAGTATCTTAACCAAACTGGCTTTTTCTTTTGATCCTGGATAGGTAATTTATGGTACCTACGTCTCCCCATTTGGGGGACAATTTCTGAGACTCTCCCTGCAGAAATTTAGCAGCACAAAAAAAACCAACAACAACCCACCATTGAGCTTCTGTTAAACCTTAACAAAAAGAACTAGTGTATTTCAAAATTATCCATTTGTGATCCCAATACAGCAAAAGAGGACCTGGCATTCTGGCCCCCGTCCTACCTTCTGTTCCTGATTTTTGAGGGTTGCCTTCTGTTCATTTCACTGACTCTTAAAGGGCCTCTCGGGAAAATGAAGAGGATGCTCTTTAAATAGGCGACATCTTGAGAGCCAATCCGCAGAATTCTGAATTTCCGATGTTTGAATTTCAACCTGGAGAGGTTTTTTTTCCCCCGTCCCTGCCTTTAAGAAGAACCTGGGTGAGGCTAAGATCTTTATTGCCCCTTTATCACAACAGCCTCATTACTCATGTCAACCAGTGGCCTGTAATTTCGCCAGATGTTTCCCATTTAAAAAAAATATATATATCAAATATGATGCTCTTTTTTTATTTTTTAAAAAAATTGCAAACAGCAGCCCCTTTGATAAAGGCCAGATGTAAATACCGGTGGAAACGATAGGTGTATTCTGTATTTTTCTTCCCTGAAATCTTTACAGCCTCTGATGCAGAACAGGGTCCATTTGTTGGGAAACGGGCGAAAAAAATAAAGAAAAAAAAAACAACTGAAGAGCTAGAGGGCTTTGGGAAGGGATCCCTAAACATGAGCAATTCGTGTTCTTGGTGCTCCTCACTTCTTGGTCGAGATTCCAGGGTAAACCCTCTTGTTATCGAGGTCGGTAACAGCTTAGTTTGGTGCAGATTTTTGTCTCGTGCCAAGTTGTTCAGGGTTGTTTCAACATGACCTCTTCTCCACACTGGAGGAAATTGCTTGGCAGGGAGGGGAGAAGCAGGTTTTTTGTTTTGCTTTTTTCTGCAGAAGAGATCATTTGGGAGCTCAAAGCATTTCGGCAAGGCGGGAAGAGGAGCAAGCAAAATGGATGGGCTGGCTTTATATTAGCCAAATGCAGATGTGGTTTCCTGATAGGATGAGGGAGGGAGGGAGGGAGGGAGGGAGGGAGGGAGGGAGGAAGGAAGGAAGGAAGGAAGGAAGGAAGGAAGGAAGGAAGGAAGGAAGGAAGGAAGGAAGGAAGGAAGGAAGGAAGGAAGGAGGGTGGAAGGGCAAAAGCAAGGATGAAGAGAAAGGAAGGAAGGAATCTCCGCCTATTTGAAGGATCATTCACAAGAAAGATATATTATGGTTTGGAGAAGATGGATTGATTATATTCAGAAGAAGTATGAAACTGAAAAGTATTACCTTGCTTTTGAATAGATTTTAGATAATTATTAACAGTATTAATTGTATTATTATTTTTGTCTTTATTAATATTTGTTTTGAGAAGGAGTTAAAGTGTATTATGGTTTTGATTGATAGTTTAGTGGGTTTATGTTAGCTAGATTATGTTTGTTTATATGTTACCCTGTAATCAGCTCTGGGAAGTGGGGGAGGGGGGGAGGGGATGGGTGGGTTTATATTGTAATTTGTAAAACTTTTAATTAAAAACAAGAGAGAAAGGAAGGGAGGGAGGAAAGAAGAAAAAGAAGGAAGGAAGGAAGGGAGGGAGGGAGGGAGGGAGGGCAAAAGTAATGATGAAGAGAGGAAGGGAAGGGAAGGAAGGAAGAAAGGGAAGGGAGGGAGGAGGCAGGAAGAGAGGAAGGAAGGAAAGAAGGAAGGAAGGAAGGAAGGAAGGAAGGGCAAAGGGAAGGATGAAGGGAAGAAAGGAGAAGAAAGGAAAGGAAAGGAAAGGAAAGGAAAGGAAAGGAAAGGAAAGGAAAGGAAAGGGGAGGAAGGAAGGAAGGAAGGAACGAAGGAAGGAAGGAAAACCAAACCAGCAGTGGAGGAATAGATGAGCCTGCTCAACGCACCCACAAAAGAGCAACCTGCAGACCCACAAACAGTTAATAGGATTTATTTGTTTGTTTGTTTATTCATTTGATTCCTCCTCCCCCCCATGGGTGGTGATGGGAATAGGCAACCGAAGAGAGCACGCTTAGCATTCTCAACTTTTTTTCTAAAAAAGAAGCCCTCTAAAAAAGCTCTCGAAATGAATGTATAAATAACATGCAACCGTCTAGACAGGGTAGGTCACTTACAAAGGCAACGGGTCAGGCAAAATTGTCCATCAGCCAGACAACCAGAACTGATTCTGATGCTAAGTAACAGTTTGGATATTCAGTATTCTATATATGCGAAAGGCTTCAGTGAGCATCGCATCTTCTCAAGCAAGCCAACCTACTCCTTAAAACGCAGCTTTTTGCAGCCAGGGGAAAAGCCACCACACTATTTAGACATTAAAATTAATGCTCAAGGAAAAGGGCAGCAACGCTTCCTAACAAGGGGTTAGAATCAACCTGTGTAATTGGCTTCTGGTCAAGCAACAAATAACAATTACGGTGCCTGCTAAACAGCCCAACCTAACCATACAACATTGACCAGAATCTTAAAGAGAAGCGAACACAACACAAGAGGAAACAAATAGACTCTGAAACACAGGGCGAGGTTTCCTGCCCCCTCCTCTTTTTTCCCAAACATATCCTTCCTTTTTAAGACCCCCATCCATTATTATTGTTTTTTTTTTTAAGGCTTACTAATTTGACGGTGTTTTAAGTGAGTCCCAATCATGAGCGGAGCACTCCGTTCCACTGGTTAATTGTTTTCACTGTTAGGAAATTTCTCCTTATTTCTCCTTCCAATGGATGTGGAGCCCAGCATTCTGAAGTGTTGGCTTATGAGAAGAAGGATCTCACTGAAGAATTGCTCGTCTTCCTGGTGTGTCCAGAATGCTGACTAGAAGGAGTATTTCACAAATAGATTGTCATGGGAGCGATCATATGGAGAAAACATCCTCCCCCCAATTTTCGTGTTAGGAGAGGGACCCAGTTTTTAAATGGAAATTGGACCAAGCTCTCTTTAAATAAATCAACTCATCATGTAGAGGTCTACCGACTTGGCTGCTACTTCAGGATGGAAGAAAACTCCACTCTGATGAGAATATACTAAGGTCACCCGTCTTAAATCTATTCCCAAATTTTAGGGCGGACGTGTTGCTGAAATGTGCCATTTTTCTCCCCAATTCTGCAAGGATGTTCCATGAGGGAACATGCTAAGACTTCAGACTTCTTCAATTTTTCCTCTTAGAGGCAGAAGCAAGGTCCTGTGACTGATAACAACACATTCTTATTTAGAAAAATTAAACAGCTTGTAAAAAGACCGAAGTCTTTTTTTTTTTTTCCCCTTCCCAGACTGATTTTGATAGCCTAATTGGGAGAAATCAAAAAGTCCCTTTGGGCAATCTTGAACAACAATTTCACATGGATCCTGGCAGACTATGAGTTTCTCCTTTCCCCGGCCAAGCCTCTTAAAGAAATATTAAATCAAGCTTTGATAAATGATCCCGACAGGCAGGTTTAATACTTTATTTTTGAGCTGTGTTTTAAACAGTTGCGTAAGTGTTAACATATTTCCTTCTTTCAGGCAAGTGAGCAGTATCCATCAACGCATGAGGCCTGCTCCTTTTATGCTTTCCCACTGTGGCAAATGTCATCCTAATTGGTGATGCTGTGTTTATGTGGCTGATTTAATAGCCCTTGGGATGTTTCAGAGAGAGAGACACACACACACACAGAGAAAGAGCAGCCAGGATATGCTATTCCAGCAGTAGGAACTTTGGAAGATGCTAGGTTGAAATTTTATTGGCAGCAATTTGGCTAAACCTTTCAAACGTTCACCAGCACTGCAGGCAGCTGAAGGAGTTCTCCAGTAAATGTCTATGGAGGCTCTCAGTCATCCAGGTCATGGTTGTCCCCCAAAATGCTTTTTCGGGAGACAACTGGACTTCTTTTGTTTTTCTTTGAAGACATTTCGCTTCTCATCCAAGAAGCTTCTTCAGTTCTGACTGAATGGCGGAGGATGGAAGGATTTATATCCCTTGCAGTCATCTGGTCATTAGTACTCTCTCTGAGAATCATTGAGGCCCTAAGTCACCTTTTTTCAGTAACCTTGAATGGTCACTAAATGGTAACTAAATGGAACAGATCATGCCAGACAAATCTTATTGCATTCTTTGACCAGGTGACAAAATTAGTGGACCAGAGGAATGCTGTGGATATAATTTACTTGGACTTCAGTAAGGTATTTGATAAAGTAGATCACAACCTACTACTCGATAAGATAGAAAAATGTGGGTTAGACAGCATCATCACCAGATGGATTCGTAGCTGGCTGACCAGCCGTACTCAGCATGTGGTCCTCAATGGAACCGCATCTACATGGAGGGAAGTGTGTAGTGGGGTGCCCCAGGGCTCTGTTCTGGGCCCAGTGCTCTTCAACATCTTCATTAATGATTTGGATGAGGGGATAGATGGGGAACCCATCAAATTTGCAGACAACACCAAGCTGGCAGGAATAGCCAACACTCCAGAAGACAGGCTTAGGATACAGAAAGATCTTGACAGGCTTGAACATTGGGCGCTATTTAACAAAATGAAATTCAATGGTGAAAAAAGTAAGGTTCTACATTTAGGCAAGAAAAATGAAATGCACAGGTAAAGCATAGGTGGTACCTTGCTCAATAGTAGTAACTATGAGAGGGATCTTGGAATCCTAGTGGACAATCACTTAAATATGACCCAGCAGCGTGTGCTCCAGCTGCCAAAAAAGGCCAACACAGTGCTAGACTGCATTAACAGAGGGATAGCATCAAGATCACATGAAGTATTAATACCACTTTACAACGCCTTGGTAAGGCCACACTTGGAATACTGCATCCAGTTTTGGTCACCACGATGTAAAAAAGATGTTGAGACTCTACAAAGAGTGCAGAGAAGAACAACAAAGATGATTAGGGGACTGGAGGCTAAAACATATAAGGAACAATTGCTGGAATTGGGTATGTCTAGTTCATGAAGGACGAGGGGTGACAGGATAGCAGTCTTCCAATATCTCAGGAGCTGCCCCAAAGAAGAGGGAGTCAAGCTATTCTCCAGAGCACCTGAAGGCAGAACAAGAATCAACGGATGGAAACTAATCAAGGAGAGAAGCAACCTAGAACTAAGGAGGAATTTCCTGACAGTTAGAACAATTAACCAGTGGAACAACCTGCCTCCAGAAGCAGTAAATGCTCCAACACCGGAAGTTTTTAAGAAGAGACTGGACAGCCATTTGTCTGAAATGGTATAGGGTTTCCTGTCTGAGCAGGGGGCTGGACTAGATGACCTCCAAGGTCCCTCCTAACATCATCATCATCACCATCATCATCATTATTAGTATTGTTGTTGTTGTAAGTCAAGGACTACCTGCATAGCCTCTAAAACAGTGGTTCTCCACCTGTGGGTCGGGACCCCATTTGGGGTCAAACGACCATTTCACGGGGGTCGCCAAACAACGCAGTCCGCCATTTTTTCCCCCTTTTCCTTAGCTGTGCTTCTCCCTTTTATTCTATTGGCTTTTGAAAGCCAATAGAATAGACTCTCTTGAATAGAGTCTAATTCGATTGGCTTTCCAAAGCCAATAGGAATTGTCCAGGCTGTCTCTGCCCTGCTGAGCCCGCCAAAAGTCCCATTCTGCAAACGGTGCTGCACCAGTTGAGTCGTCCTCGACTTACGACCGGTTGAGTCGTCCTCGACTTACGACCGGTTGAGTAGTCCTCGACTTACGACCGGTTGGGGGTCACGGCATTAAAAAGATTGAGAACCACTGCTCTAAAAGCTGTCCTCCATTTTTTTTCCCAGTCCTGAAATGGTCCAGGGAATGCCTTAGAAAGGGAGAGAAAATCCTGCAATAGACCTGTTTTGTCTTGTCCCATAATCTTGACAATGCCAGCTATGTTCTCCCCCCCCCCCCTTAGGACATTTCCCAAACTTCTTAATAAGTAACAAAGCTACATTCAAAGAAGGAGTGTGTGTGTGTGTGTGTGTGTGTGTGTTGTGTTTTTGTTTTTTTTTTTAAGTTCCCTGCACCCAGTAGGTATCTGTAACAGCAGGTTTAATTTAAAGTGAATATCGCTTTCTGGCTTTACCCAACTTCAAAGTGAGTTTCATAATGCCTCTCATTTTCTGTGTGTCTGTTTTACATCAGTCACAATTTCGTATCACCATTTCACTTCTCCTTGATACATATCATAAATTTTTGTAACTGGAAAGCACACTTAGGATATGGATCAAATTAAGAACGGTTTTTCAACAAAAAGCAGGAAGGGAAAAAACCAGAAGAAAAGATAGCGGGCATTTATGTTATTAAATCTCTCTCTCTCTCTCTCTTTTTCTCATGTATCTGATGATACGTTGTTAAGGGCATGTTAAAATGCTGTAGGATAATCCGCATCACATAGATCAATAAGAGTCTTTTTGAAAAAAGAAAAAGAAAAAAGGAGAGTCCTTACATGGAAAGAAAGAAAGAAAGAAAGAAAGAAAGAAAGAAAGAAAGAAAGAAAGAAAGAAAGAAAGAGGAATAGAGGGATGGAGAGGGAAGGAAGGAAGGAAGGAAGGAAGGAAGGAAGGAAGGAAGGAAGGAAGGAAGGAAGGAAGCCGAGGTGGCGCAGCAGTTAGAGTGCAGTACTGCAGGCCACTTTAGCTGACTGTGTTCAGCAGGTCAGCGGTTCAAATCTCACCGGCTCAAGGTTGACTCAGCCTTCCATCCTTCCGAGATAGGTAAAATGAGGACCCAGATTGTTGGGGGCAATGTAAATATATAGATATACATTGCTTACTGGTGTACACCGCTTAGAGAGTGCTTGCACTTAAAGCGGTATATAAGTCTCATAAATAAATAAATAAATAAGGAAGGAAGGAAGGAAGGAAGGAAGGAAGGCTCAATAGGTTAAAGAAGATTAAAACTGTGGTAATTCTCTTTTAACCTAGTCCCAAATCTTGCAGAAAGAGACAAAGAACAACTGATCAACAAAGTATTTTCACAATAAACATTTGAATTATTCTATTTTTTCATGTTCCTAATGTTCTCAAAATAACTGGCATTTAGGCATCGAACAGCTATCTCTAGTATGGGAGAATCTGTGTCAAAGGGACTATCCTCAACCCTTCTCCTTTACTGTACTAATAAACAATGAATCAATATCATCTTTTATTACTCAGCCAATGATACAAAACGTATATAATTAAATTCCACTCTGGCATGTTTTCACAGCATGCTCCATGTCTTCTGGAAAACCGTGGCTGATGCGAGATTCCTGTAGTTTGTGCCATATTCATTCTTGTCTCCTTCTGTGTCATTAATTTCTCCAGCCTTACCTTAGTGGAAATGATCCTGTTGTAAGATTGGGCACGAAGAGCATACTAGTAGAACATCAGCCACCACTGTAGGTGACCTCACCAAATATCTTCTTAGAGAACTGAAGGGAGCAGATCCTCAACTTCTCACTGGTACTCACATGAACTTCCAGTCATGAACTGAAAAGAGTCACTTTGGATATTATTCCTTGGAGAGACGTTAAGGCTGAAACTAGCAAGGGGAGACCTCCTGTTCCCATTTCTGCCCTTAAGCTAAGACAATCAAAGATCATCTTCTAGTTATACTAGATGCTGGCTTCCTGTAGACCATCAAAGAGACCGAGGTGTGCCTTCTGACTGATAAACTGAGGTGGCATTTCTCTCTTTTTTCCTGTGTTTGAGATACCAAGTTCTTCACCCGTTTGCAATTTTATTTGTAATACTTGGTCAGTGGCCGGAACTCCAAATGTTTTGACATGAGTCTTCACATTGAAAGTGGTCCAGGGTCAACCTCCTGGTCTGAAAAAAAAAACCCTGTTCTTCCCACCCTTATCTTCCGTCTGTAGAGACATTTGCTGTTGGCAACGTGCAAAGCCCCTTCCATGTTCAAGTCACTGCGATATGGGCAATGTGGTCACTAGCCATGCGTAAAAGACAGTGTGAAGGAGGAGGGGGCACTCCATGTTTAGTGCAACATGGCACTAAAGAAAAGAACATTAAATTAGAATGAGAGGTTATAAGCCTGACAGAAACTTGATCTGTATTCCCCAATTATAGTCTCCCTTTCACAAAACTGACACATGCAAAAATGTTAAGCCAAATTAGATGTTGTCTAATTAACGATCATATACAAGGCTTCAAAAAAGAAAAAAGAGAGAAAGGAGGGGGAGGGGAGGAGGGAGGGGAAAATTGGGAGGGAGGGAGGGCTGTTACATGTTATTTAGCACAGTTGTTCTTCTGACTTCCAAATCAACATGGGTTTCCCCTCTTGGTTAACTTTACACAAATTTAAGCTGCTGGAGTTCCAAATGATGAATCATTTAAGAAGACTTCTTATCAGGTTCAATAACAACAGAACCATGGTCAATTTTTCATGACGTGGTGAGATGGGAGAACTGGATCCACAAGGTGCTTTTTCAAGAGGCAACTGGACTTCCTTTGTTTTATCTTGAAGACGTTTCACTTTTCATCCAAGAAGCTTCTTCAGTTCCGTTCTGTCCAGTTGCCTCTTGCAAAAGCACTTTCAGGACAATTATCACCTGGATGACTGAGACTCTCCATAGTCGTTGTGGATCCACAGCTCAATTGTTTGGAAATATAGCGATGGACTGGCTTCTTTTCAAGTCACAGACCAAAGAAATGGAGCTCCTGAGACCCAATTTGTTTACTTGCTTTTAAACTAATGGCAATCACATCTTAGTAGAACTCCACTTGAGTAATTAGTGCAGTATTTCTCAACCTTGGCAAGGTTTAAGACAGGTGAACCAACTCTCAGAATTCCTCAAGCCAGCTAGGCTGAATGTTCTCAAGATTGAGAAATGCTAAATTAGTGGAGTCCTTTTCTTTTTTTAAAACAAGTTTTATTAGTTTTTTCATTTTACAAACCAGTGCTTAAGAATCGCTTTGGTGGCAGGGCAATCAATTGTCCAAATACAAAATCATATTCGTAAAGATCAAATTAAATCATTTAAAAAAAAATGCAGCCCTCTCTATTCCCTCTAGTAGTATATTATATTCAAGTTAGTATATTTCAGTATAACTAAGTCAGTCAAAAGAGTCATCAATAAGATTTCATCTACATAAATCCAAATCCTATATTAAGCTTTACTATTTCAATTGCTATATTCTGTATTGGTATCATAAATACATAATTAACACTTCAAATGTCTCTCCATACCTTTTTTTCCCCATTAACACAATCAGTATTCATTTATTAATAACATTCCTTCTTTTTTTTCTTAATCAGTAATATTTCATCTAAATAAGTCCAAATCCTGTATAAAGCTTTACTATTTCAGTTACTATCTTCCATATTGTTACTCTAAATATATAATTAACCGGGTGTCTAGTGGAGTCCTTTTCTGTTGGCCACAACTGCAGGTGTTGGGACATCACTTGCAGCAGAAGTAGGCAAGTAGGAAGTGAAAGAACTGGCCAATCCCAAAATCTCACCCAGTTTGTTTTTCCCCGCTTCTCATAGGACCAGGGTCCTCTTTGCGAACGAGCTAGCAGAAGACCCGAATGTCAAAACTCACCCATGATGGTCTTTCAAAATTGGTGTCCCCATACAAGATCATTGTGAAAAGCTGATAGAATTTCCTTAGAATAGAGAGGTATGAAAACCAGGGATCAGGAATGAAAACAGTTCTCGTCCACCTAATGAAGATTAGGATAAGCTTGATACAGAACGGAAGAGGACCCTGTGTGCAACATGAGAGGCCCACTCAAAAAGCAGATGGCTGGAGAAACATCAATGCAAAGATGCTTAAATTATGCCTGGATCCTAAGAGCATGGTCATTATACATTTCAAAAAGAAAACTCAAAAGAGAAATTAATACTTCATTGGCACCATTTGGTTTGATCCTCTGCCATGTCTCTTTCAACGGCTAGAAACATTTGTCACCGATGGTTTTTAGGAGGCAGAATACATTTCAGTTGCAAACTTTTCACAACCCCAAAACGGTCTGAATCTTTGCAGTCTGACACAGGGATCCCTGCTGGAGGCTCCCTTTGGGATTTAACTAAAACCAGGGAAGATTCAAATAATTGGAGAGCCAATAATACAATGAATTTCTAGTGAAGTCATGAGGCCCAGTTGGGACCGGCTGATGCTTCTTACTCACCTTGTTCAACAATTTTGGCCCAAGCTGAGCCCAACAACAACAATTTGTGGCTTTGGTCCAGGAATATGTAGATACAAACAGTAGCTGGAATGTTTGTTCTCTTTTCCCATTTTTTTTAATACGATGTTTTCTTAAAAGATATACTGGTGTATTTCCTGTTCCTATCCTATTCCCCTGTGGCTATGTGCTTCCTGTCGCCACATCGTTCTATATTTAAAAAGCAGGTATAATGTATTTGCTTTGCAACCTGTCATGTCTGATTTCTAGGATGAACTCACTGGGCAAAAATGTTCTTGACAGATTACATCGGCTCTACTACATGATTCCCATGGAAAAAAGACAATGGAATGGCTACAATAACACGTAAAGGCCACCCAGATCTGAGTCGTAAATGAAGCTGTGTAAGTTTGATTAATAATTAACTATTATTTGAGGAATTTAGAAATATCTAGAACTCTAATAGGCCCTAACATATGTCCTAGATTTGTTGTGGTGGTGATGATTTCCACAAATGTCCCCAATCCTACAGGTCTCACACAAAGAATTAAGGCAACTTCCACCACAAACCTTTATAGTGGGATATTAAGGTCACAAAGTCTTAGACTTCATTTCTGGCATCTCAGATTAAAAGGATCTGAGACACTTGTAATGTCAGATCTCTGTTTCAAGCTTTGCAGGTCAAAGTAGATAATATATCAGGTTGCTGCTGAGACATGGATGCAAACTATCCCTCCTTTTATTTTAAGTTTGGGGTTGAATGCTTTGAAATTCTGAAATCTTTGTTGACAGACTGTGACTTTTCTTTGTAATTTTTTTCCAATGGCCCTAATCTTTTTGATATTCTGGGTAACAACTGTATTTTCCCCCATCTCCTTCCAGATAAATAGACAGACAGACAGACATGATAGAGCAAAGATGATAGATTATCGATACATAGCTACATGGATAGATAAATACTGCAGATAGCTAGCTAGCTAGCTAGCTAGACAGACAGACAGACAGACATGATAGAGCAAAGATGATAGATTATCAATACATAGCTACATGGATAGATAAATACTGCAGATAGATAGATAGATAGATAGATAGATAGATAGATAGATAGATAGATAGATACATAGATAGATACATAGATAGATACATAGACAGACAGACAGACAGACAGACATGATAGAGCAAAGATGATAGATTATCGATACATAGCTACATGGATAAATACTGCAGATAGATAGATAGATAGATAGATAGATAGATAGATAGATAGATAGATAGATAGATAGATAGATAGATAGATATGATAGCTGAGAGAGAGAAAAAAAATGATTTTCAAACAAAGAATTTTTTTCCCTTCCATCCCGTCATGTCTGATTCTCATAGACAGCCTGGACCAGTCCCTGCAGTTTTGTTGAGAAGATTTCATAAGTGGTTTGCCATTGTTTCCTTCCTAGGGCTGAGAGGGAGTGACTGGCCCAAGGTCACCCAGCTGGCCTCGTGCCCAAGGTAGGATATGTGGTTCTCACTTAACACTCGTGATTCTGTGGTTAGGAGAGCAACCAAGATTGCTGGGATGGCTATCGTCAAGAGATGGGATCGTGTGATCTCACGCTTCGCAACCACAATGCTTAGCGACAGCAATTCTAGGTCCCAACTGCCCTTGTAACCTGAGGACTTACCTGTATGTATTTAGGTATAAGCGCACACTATTCAAAAGATAGAAGAAGGAGGAGGAGGAGGAGGAGGAGGAGGAAGAAGAAGAAGAAGACCAACAACAACAAGAAGAAGAACAAGAACAAGAAGAACAAGAACAAGAAAAGAAAAAAAATTGACATTAACACATGGAAACATTTTACCCATGCCACTAAAATTATTACCTGGAAGGCCTCATCTGAACTGCTGTTGTGAAGTTAGAAAAAGCAGATGGTCCAACAGAACACTTGGGGGTGTCACTTATCCAAGAAACTGGCCTTGAAAATAGAGAGCAGTTTTTAGATAATATCCCCAAAATTGGGTCCTTACACATCACACCATAACGATTACAGACAACAGAGCGTCTTCAGAAAGACTTGGGGTGCATGTCTGGACTGAGAGATATTTGAGGATATTTTTTTGTTGCTGTTGTTCACAACAAGAACAAAGCAAGCCCTGGATGAGCCCACTGTTCAGCTTTCGTTTCCCCGACTGGCTGACCAGAAAGAAATATTTCAACGATAAAGACATATTGAGAAAATTGTGCTTAGGGCATCCTAAATCCACCCATAGCTGAGTCTGCTGTAAGATGGTAAGACAACAAATTCCGAATAAATTCAACAGGCAGCTGTTTCAGGTCTCGGCATGACCGAGTTAAAAAACAAAACGGAAAACTGAGAGGAGACTCAGTTCTAAAGCAAGGGTTTAAGCTTGGCTCAGCCCTCAGACTGGGCTTAAGCGAAGCACGGCTCCTTTTATCCCATTCATTTAGTGGATAAATGCCTTTGGCTTTCCCTGGACCCGTTTGCCAACTGTAGCTCATTAAAGCCTCACAGCCAAACTCATGTTGTTTTACCAAAAGCACTGATGCTTAAAATGTAATTAAACTTAAAAGAAACAAATCTCTATGTTCTTATCCATTCATCCACACTCCCTTGGGGGAAAAAGTACACTCACACAAATATATATTTTTAAAAGCTGATTTTTTAAAAAAAAATTAAAAAAGGGCAGTTGGAGAAAAAAAAAAAACCCCTGCTATGTTTCAAGTCCTCACCACGCAACGTTGGCTCAACTGTGAGGCACGGCAAGCGGGTTTAAATACTTGGATAACAGTCTTCCGGTGAGGATTTCTGCTCACATATCTTTTCCATATAATAACCCAGCAAGTCTAGCTGTCCGATGAAGTGTCTTATTGAAATATCCCAAGCTGTTTGGGTTGTCACAGCTGTCGGCTTTGGCGTTTGGGCTTACGCCGCGTTGCTTTCATTACAAAAATAGAAATTTGTGTCCTTCGCGTGGTTAACATTACTAATGCTAAATATTTAATTCCCCCTGGTGCTAATTATAGTTGAGGACTGGCAACAACACGGATTCGACTTTTTAATAACAACGGCAAGAGCCCTCAAAGTCTCTCTCTCTTTTTTTTTTCTTTTCAATTAATTAAATACACAGTTTACCCATAACCTCTTGTCAGTTTGCCCTCCAAGACCCAGGCTAATTTGTGCGAGATAAAAATGGTTTGAAAAAATTAACAGATATGCTAGTTCTGCTCCTTGTTATACTATTATTTTTTTTAAAAAAGGGCTGTCGCACCAAGGGACTATCCTAAGAGTTACAGGCTCAATTTAAGGAGGTGCACAGGGATGGAAAAGAGCGTTTCACACGCTGAAAATGTTTACAAGAATCTAATTAGTCAAAGAAGAAACTCAAGACAGGAACACAAGAGGCACATCAGCCTGTGGTGACAGGCCAGAATACTCTCGGACATAACATACTTGATGATCCCATAAAAATTGAGACTAACTTACAACAGATTGTTTAGTGGCCGTTCAAAGTTTTCACGGCACTGAAAAAAGTGACTTATGGCCGTTTTTCACACTTATGACCATTGCAACATCCCCAGGATCACATGATTCAAAATCAGATGCTGGACCACTGACTCATATTTATGACGGTGGCAGTGTGATCCCCTTTTGCAACCTTCTGACAAACAAAGACAATGGACAAGCCGGATTCACTTAACAACCGGTTACAAACTTATCAGCTGCAGTGATTCGCTGAACAACGGTGGCAAGAAAGGTCGTAAAACGAGGGAAAACTCACTGAACAAATGTCTCACTTATCAATTGTGATCGTAAGCCGGGGATTACCTGTACATGGGAACCTATACTTTATATAGGAAAGAAAGAAAGAAAGAAAGAAAGAAAGAAAGAAAGAAAGAAAGAAAGAAAGAAAGAAGGAAGGAAGGAAGGAAGGAAGGAAGGAAGGAAGGAAGGAAGGAAGGAAGGAAGGAAGGAAGGAAGAGATAGCTAGAGAGAATATGTTACTGGAGGTAGAGAGAGATACTAGAGAAAGAGAGAAAGATAATAGAAAGAAAGAGAGAGAGAAAGAAAGAAAGAAAGAAAGAAAGAAAGAAAGAAAGAAAGAAAGAAAGAAGGAAGGAAGGAAGGAAGGAAGGAAGGAAGGAAGGAAGAGATAGCTAGAGAGAATATGTTACTGGAGGTAGAGAGAGATGCTAGAGAAAGAGAGAAAGATAATAGAAAGAGAGAGAGAAAGATGATGGCAATGACAGATAGATATATACCTCTATTATACAGTATATAAATATATCAATAAAGAAATATTTGTAGACAGTTTGCTAGAATAATCTTACCTTGTTCTTTCCAAATAGAGTTAAATATGGTCATTCCTGGCTTGCTGGATTATACTTCAGGGACAAAGTCTATATTTTGCACGCAGTGCGTGCAAAGGAATTAAACACTAGTGTTGCAAACTTCTTTACAATGTCAAACATTATGTCGCCAAAGGTGTTTGGTTGAACAAGGAGAGTAAACACTGATCTGCAACGGAAGTATATGGAATATCTGAAAGCAGCATTTTAATGCACATCACTTGGAGTTCAAATTTGGGGGGGAGGAGCTTAAAAATGCAAAATGGCTGCTATAACCTTTGAAGATGCCAGTCTGATTATTGTTAAAAGAATTTCCTGTTTTTAAATTCCATTATCTCTTTGCAGCCAATCAAGTTGCAAAAGTCTATCAATGGGTACTACTAAGCATGTTTAATTTTTTAAAAAAATAAACTTAAAAAAACCCCCAAATATCCGTTTTACATTATTCAAGATGTAACTTCCCTGTGACAGCTTACAATACCAAATATCCTTCAAGTCGCGTTACCTAAAGGGAAAAGGATAAAATCAAAATCTATTTGTAAATAAGACGTCTGCAGTAAAAAGGAAGATAAGAAGCAAAGCTTTAAAACAAATGCAGAAATATTTGTATGCCAATAAACATTTCCATGAAAAACGAGAGAAAACACAGTTTCAGTGAAGATCTATAGCAGATGGAATGCTCCTCTAAGGCAGAGAACATCTTTCAGGGTTTGATCAGTATTCAGGGCAAAGAAATGGGCACAATCAAGCTTAAACATTTAACGTTCATATAAGTTGCAGCTTGTCCTCGGCTTATTGCCACAGCTGAGCCCAACATTTCTCTTGCTAAGCAAGACAGTTATTAAGTGAATTTTGCCCCATAGCATGAGCTTTTTTTCCCACCGTTGTTAAGCAAATCCTTGCAGTTCTTAAGTTAGTAGCATGGTCGTTAAGTGAATCTGGCTTCTCCCATTGACTTTGCTTGTCAGAGAGTCGCAAAAGGGGATCACGTGATCCCAGAACACTGCGACCGTCATAAATATGAACCAGTTGCCAAATGTCTAAACTTTGATCACGTGACCATGGGGGGGTCGCTGCGATGGTCATAAGTGTGAAAAACAGTCATGAATCTCCTTTTTTTCAGTGTTGTTGTGACTTTGAACTGTTGTAAGTCGAGGACTACCCGTACTTATATTCCATAATTTTCCTGGCTTCATGTCCTTGATTTTTTTTTAAAAAAAAAATGAAGTCCAGCAGATAGAAGTCTACCACTAAGAAGACTTTCCTTCTAGAACAGGCCAACCATACCGATCTTAGTGAGTGAAGTTGGTTAGGATCAATGAAGACTATAGAATCAAGATCATGTGAAGTGTTAATACCACTTTACAAGGCCTTGGTAAGGCCACACTTGGAATACTGCATCCAGTTTTGGTCACCACAATGTAAAAAAGATGTTGAGACTCTAGAAAGAGTACAGAGAAGAGCAACAAAGATGATTAGGGGACTGGAGGCTAAAACATATAAGGAATGGTTGCTGGAATTGGGTATGTCTAGTTTAATGAAGAGAAGGACGAGGGGGGACATGATAGCAGTGTTCCAGTATCTCAGGGGCTGCCCCAAAGAAGAGGGAGTCAAGCTATTCTTCAAAGGATCTGTAGGCAGGACAAGAAACAATGGATGGAAACTAATCAAGGAGAGAAGCAACCTGGAACTAAGGAGACATTTCCTGACAGGGAGAACAATCAACCGGTGGAACAACCTGCCTCCAGAAGTTGTTAATGCTCCAACACTGAAAGTCTTTAAGAAGAGACTGGACAGCCATTTGTCTGAAATGGTATAGGGTTTCCTGCCTGAGCAGGGGGCTGGACTAGATGACCTCCAAGGTCCCTTCCAACTTTATTATTATTATGAGACAACCTTAAGATCTAAGCTGGTTCAAAGCAATGGTCTCGGGAGCTAATTGGAAAATAAAGTCTTTTTTTTTTTTTAAAGTTCCTGGGAATAAATCAGTGGAACCGTCATCATGTCCTACTACAGAATTCAGGAGGCATCTGGCTGTTTGCTGTTGGCACCAAGGACGAGCTGGAAAATCCTTGGGTCAGCTCCAGGAAAGCACTTCTGATGTCCCAAAACAAGGAAGACTTGTTGCTGACATCCCATCCCCTTCCTTAATAAACACATTACATTTTTGTTTGCCGCCGCACACCAAAATTGGAAGGGTTCAGCCGGGGCAATTTATAGCCCGGGTTGACAAGGTAAACTTGTGGGCTTCGGCCAAAATGTTTTTTTTGTAAGTTGCGGTGAAAAAGAGGAACTTCGAAACAACCCAGAAGGAGAGACTGTTTGGGATCTAGAAATATTTGCACCGAATACAGCAATCATTGTAGAGCCAGGAAGTCTAGTCAAAACCAACCTATTATTTGGAGTATTTATATCGCCATAAAAAAAAATGGATTCTGTCTACTCCAAGTTTACATTTTGTTTTCTATCTTGAGTATTGAACAAACACCACGGCAATCCTGCACTCTAATGCCTGGTCATTATGTGCTTGCAGAGGTATGATTTGAGTTGCTGACCTTATGGCAGACTCTCCTAAATAAATATATATATATATATATATATATATATATATATATATATATATATATATATATATATATATATATATATATATATATATATATATATAAAATGCATTAGGCTCCCGTTATGCGGCCTTAATTTGGGATAACTACATGATTGTCCCAGAGCCACACATAGTAGATTAAGAAGCCGGAGGAACAAGCATATTTCAGACCTTTTTTCCTGGCAGGACAGGGATTAAAAATAAACAATGTGTGTGGCAATTGGAGACTCTTTGACTTCAGCAGCATCCACATTTGATTCCGATTTGGCAATTGGGGACACGGAATTGCTGACCGTTATTTCTACGGGGCTGCAATTTTAAAAAACGCTATGGAGCAGTGGTTCTCAATCTTTTTAAGGCCGTGAACCCCAACCGGTCATAAGTCGAGGACTACTCAACCGGTCGTAAGTCGAGGACTACTCAACTGGTGCAGCACCATTTGCAGAATGGGACTTTTGGCGGGTTCAGCAGGGCAGAGACAGCCTGGACAATTCCTATTGGCTTTGGAAAGCCAATAGAATTAGACTCTATTCAAGAGAGTCTATTCTATTGGCTTTCAAAAGCCAATAGAAGAAAAGGGAGGAGCACAGCTAAGGAAAAGGGGGAAAAAATGGCGGACTGCGTTGTTTGGCGACCCCTGTGAAATGGTTGTTTGACCCCAAATGGGGTCCCGACCCACAGGTTGAGAACTGCTGCTATGGAGGAATCACAAAAGGAGAGGCGTGAAGTCAACAAACTCGTGACACCACCGACACCTAGCTCAGTGATGGTGAACCTTTTAGAGACCAAGTGCCCAAAAACCGCCTCGCCCCTGCCCCGTCCTCGCGTCTCCTGCCTCCAGGGCCACCCACCACCTCCACAGCCCGTCACAGCAGATCACCCAGGCAGCCCAGCAGCGTCATGGCAGCCACGCCCTCTGTCTGCGCCCCGCAGCATCATCTGTACGTGATGGTGCGTGAGGGTGGAGTCTAGTCCCCGCTGCCCGGCTGCCATGTCCTTGGCTGTGCTGCTCTGCACAGGCCGTGCCTGGGGTGACTCTCCTCTGGGGGGGCTGCTGGTGAGGAGGGGGCCATGGGGGGGGCTGGGATGACGGCGTGCATGCCCACAGGGAGGGCTCTGAGTGCCGCCTCTGGCACGCGTGCCATAAGTTCGCCACCACTGATCCAGCAGCTGATGAGACTAGATAGGAAGAACGCAGATTATAAATCACACCCCATCCTGGATCTAGGCACCCTGGTGAGGGGAGTTGGTTCCTAGACCTCTGAATAACCCACTCAGGACAGGCACTTGGCTGCCTTGTCTCAGTTGACGTCCGTTTTCTTTCACGCTGAGCCACACAACTGAAAGAAGTGGCCTTCAAAAGGACACCCCCATAAAATACGGCAGGTCAGAATGGCAAAGAGATCAAATGAAAGCAACCTGAACCAAGCTGGAAATGAAATTCGTGCACCCAGTAAATAAATAGGAGGCGGGAAGCTTCCACTGTTTGTGAATTATGTACGAAAATCTCCAGTTCCAGCTGTTCCCAGCATCCCAAGGACATCAGCCGAGCTAGAAAACGAAGCTCGTCTTAGAAGAACGGAATAAAATGAATTCATTTAGAAAGGAGAGGCCGAGATAGGTGTATTTATTTGCAAAAAGGCAAATAAATCACGGAACCTTTTTCTTTCTTTCTTTTTATCAGAAAAGAAAGACAAAGAGAAATACCTACACACCTACAAACACACACATCTATGTTTTGTGCAGATCAGGGTGGAGTAAGCATAACAAATGCGCACAAAATGGGATTGCGTGAAAGAAAAAAAATATCCTGCCATCTCTAGCAGAAAGAAAACAGACACGACTTTGGTTTTATTATGCGTTCAGTTTAAAATGGAAAAAAAGCCTCAATCTTCAGTCTGCATCAGTTTCGCAGTAATTATGATCGCTCGCAATTTGGTTCTTTTTCCTACTAATAAACTTGTTACATACATTTATACGTATACATGCAGGCACACAACACACACTAAAAACCCTTCACTAAACCTTTAATCAAAGAGATATTGGACATGCTTGAATTGCTGAAAACTTGTTCCAACTTTTTAAAGCGTTTGAAATTGAGGTGATAGCTGAATCCCAATCTTACATTATTAGCTTGCAAACAGCACCCCAGACCATTTAATACAATGCAGGAATTCTAAAAGATGTTATCCCCCAAATACTCCACGGGCACTTATAAAATTAAGTCATAAACATCACAGGAGCATGCATCACAGCTATTATGGTACTATGGAAAGCTAAAATGTAGGTTTTCCTGCTACATAATCTTTGCAGTCATCCTTAATTTTCCACCAATGACATTCCCCCAGAAATAAAAGACTTTTGAGATCTCGCCTGCACATAACATAAGAATATAGATCTTTACCTTCCTTCTGTATCACAGCTGTAAGAATATTTCCAAGAAATGCGTCTGGGGTCATTCATGCTAGAAAGGAAGCAAGCTTCACAAAAATGTGGGTCATGTTTTGATTCCTTACCATCATCCAGAGGTTCGTGAGGGTCTTGAGCTTTGTCCCAGTGCTGACCACTCATCAGTCCTGCTTGGATCCATGATTTGGAAGCAGCCCTGGTCCCACCAGCTCAAACTCTTCCCGTGTGTCCTTCTCCAAATCCATTGTGGATGGAGAGCCCAGAATTGCAAACTCAGCATGCAGCTTCCGCAGAAGTACTTGGAGAGAGATTCCTGAGAATAAATTCGAGAGCATCTGATCGAGCCTTCAATTCTTTGATCATTTCCCTCCATCCCCCCCCCCCAAGATTCCAACCTTTGAAGATTTCCCCATAAACTCTTTGTTTTTTCCCTTTTGTTTATAGCTCAGATGACTAACTTAGAAGAAGATTCCTTGGCTCTTTGCAAAGGCCTAACTGCCTCCATTGTTTATTGATGAAAATGCTTATAACGTTGCATATTTTCGACAGATGGCCACAAAGACTAGAAAGCTTCTTTGCTACCAGCTAAGAAAGGAAGGGGGGGGGGAAGAGAAGGAAGGAAGGAAGGAAGGAAGGAAGGAAGGAAGGAAGGAAGGAAGGAAGGAAGGAAGGAAGGAAGGAAGGAGGGGAGGACTCTCCCCTTCTCTCCTTCCTTTGAAGATCTCATTTTCGTGTTACACAGGCTTCATTATGCTGAATCAATATTCGTTTAGTCACTGCAGGTATTGACATATTTTAAAATAAAAGTATACCCTTCAGCTACTGCAGTCATTACAAGTAATTTGTCTTGTCAGGGAGTAGGGAATATTATCTAAGCCTCTTTCAGAAACCGACAGCCTATAGAAAGGCATCCCCATGGTTACAACTGTAAATAATTTTAAGGTAAAAATATTGAAAAATCAATGGTTGTTTCCTGCAATCTGTCACAAGCAAATCAATCATCGTCTCTCTCTTCCCCCCCCCCCCATCACCAGCAGAATCGAGATGAGAGAACAGGTGTGTAATTCTTGCCTGGAATCTCACGTTTTGGAGAAGAAAGGATGAGGTGGGGGGGGGAGAGAGAGGAAATAATGGTGTCATCATTTAAACACTTAGCAAGGCCTGGCTACTGTCTCCATCACTCACAGCTGCAAAGTGGGTAGAGGCAATAGCTTTAGCTACAGAAACAAAGTGTAGCGGCTACAAAACGCTTGCAGGATTAAGTCAATGTGGTCCAATTGGGGTTATGGTCTCTCGGCTGCAGCTCCCAGCTTCCCGCCAATCAATAATGATTGGATTCCCTATAAATTCGCCTCTGAAGATGGATTGTGCTCCGTAATGTAATCAAACTTGCAGGGTGGACACAGACACCAACGGGCGTGCTGGCATTCACATTGGGGCAATCCAGTGTTTTACCTTCGCTTCGTAAGCTGCTTCCAATCTGCAGACTCTGCCTGAACCCAAAGTGGACTCTGAAGAGAGACAGACAGACAGACAGACAGACAGACAGAGAGGCAGAAAAAAAAGGGGGGGAGAGAAAAAAATCCTAACTCAGGTTTGCTCTGGGGGTGTCACATTTCACCCAAACAAGTTTGCATCAGGCACTGGAACACTAGCAGAGTTTAAAGTTGAGGGCTATAAAGAAGATGGGAAGGTGGTCCAGCAGAAGAAGTATTCTGAAGGCCCCGTCTGCTAAGGAGCCACCACTGATGGGACCCTGCAGATGGGTCTTTTCTGCTGTTTCTCCCCCCCCCCATGGATCAACACCCCCATCCCTGAAGTGAGACTAGTGTCACTTGATGTCTTCTCAGAAGTTCTTCAAAACATGATTGTGTCCACGGCCTTTGGGGTGTCAAGGAAATGTTAATTTAATGGGGTGGCTTCATTGCTCAGAGCTCCTAAAGCTTTCTCTCAGCTTTTTAAAAATAATATGAATGGTTAAATTGTGGAATGTTTATTTTCAATCTTGTCTCTTTATGGTTATTTTTATTGCACGCCACCCAGAGTCACGTTTTGTGAGATAGGCAGCCATATAAATATGATAGAGATAGACAGGCAGGCAGACAGATGAGAGAGAGAGAGAGAGAGAGAGAGAGAGAGAGAGAGAGAGAGAGAGAGAGAGAATTTCTTCAGTCTGTCCTTCCAGAGGTATCCCAAAATGTTTGTAAGCCACCCAGCATGGGCGCCATTCAAGTCTAATCAACA
The DNA here is from genome assembly GCF_016545835.1 of Crotalus tigris. Lineage (NCBI taxonomy): Eukaryota > Metazoa > Chordata > Lepidosauria > Squamata > Viperidae > Crotalus > Crotalus tigris. Next base: position 1,042,210 of record NW_024096999.1, on the reverse strand, counting down.
AACACACAAAATGGCAGGCGCCATGCTGTGCCTTAAAGCTTTCCTTCTTGCTAATGTTTGCGAGCACATATTAAAGGGGGCGAGCATAACACCATGCCCAGGACCTCACAGGTTCTTAATAATTTAATATCTACATCTTTTCATTTCACAAAGAAAATCTCAGTGTCACCAGGATGGGTATTTGGAGATTATGAATTAGAATTGTTTGGATGTATGTGATGCATTTTATTTCTTTATCATTCTTATTCTGTTTGGGGGGGGGTCCTTTCTTTTTCTTGCATTTTTGAAGCGGTTGTTTTAAATATTGGTTGTATTTTTTTTAACAGAAAAAGATATATATATAAAAAAAGAAAAAAGTAGAATCAATAAATAAACAAAGCCTGCTTGGCCTCCATTAGGAAGCTGAATACTAAACAATGCTAAAAAGCATTAGGTGACTGCCTTGCCTTCAACATAAACCATGTTTTTTATCTGTTTCCATCCATTTGACAGGCTCTCTGATGCTATTTCCATAGAGAATTCAACTCAGCCTTGCTAGACTCTCTGGAAGAGAGAAGAGAAGAGAAGAGAAGAGAAGAGGAGAAAAGACAGAGAGAAGATGAAGATGAAGAGAAGAGAAGGGAAGGGAAGGGAAGGGAAGAGGGAAGAGAAGAGAAGAGATAGAGCAGAGAAGAGAAGATGAAGAGGAGAGAAGAGGAGAAAGGAGAGGAGAGGAGAAAAGACAGAGAGGAGAAGATGAAGATGAAGAGAGGAGAAAAGACAGAAGATGAAGATGAAGGGAAGGGAAGGGAAGAGAAAAGAAGAGAAGAGAAGAGAAGAAGAGAAGAGAACAGAAGAGAAGAGAAGAGGAGAGAAGAGGAGAAGAGAAGAGAACAGAAGAGAAGAGAAGAGAAATTAAAAAATAATGAGTGAACCCATAATTCTGGCCACTTTTATTTCCACATTTTAACAAAATGCTAGGAGAAATTAAAATTCTATTTCCCCCTGCCTAACAACCAGTCAGCTGGGACTGTACTAATGTATTATTTTGCCTTTATTATACCAAAATATGGTACCATTAAGAAATTATCATTATTATACAAACACTATACTGATGCTTAAAATATCATTTACTGTAAAATAGTAAACGAAATCAGCAGAAGCCCTTGACAAGGCCAAGTTAAAAGATAGATTTTTTTTAAAGACATTACTTTAAAAAAATAAATAGCCTGAGTGACATTTAATACTAAACTGGATTAAATTTAATAGCATTTAAGGATTTTAAATTTAATACTAAATAACATTAAATTGTTTAATAATATTGAATTTAAAACTAATCAAATTTAATAAAAACTATATTAACAGCAGCCTTGCCCTCTTTTCCAAAATACAGTGAATGTGGACAAAACAGTGACAGGCAGCAGAAAAACAAAATAACAGAGTTGGAAGAGACCTTGGAGGTCATCTAGTCCAACCCCCTGCTCAAGCAAGAAATCCTCTACAATTTCAGATAAATGGCTGTCCAATCCTTTCTTAAAAACCTCCAGTGTTGGAGCATTGTTTTGAAACTTCTAGCAAAGTCAAATGCTTCAGAACTATTACCACAGCACTTTATTATTATCCTCATTATAAATTTATTATAACCACCTAACTTTTAGGGACTAAACTATATTTCTCCTTTCTTGGGTTAATCAGCATCCCTTAGTGTGAACGTTTTCTGGTTAGCCAAGCTTCTCTATCTGAAAAAGATCAGATGAGTGGTTCTGAGGTCTTCCATTGAGAAGTCAAATGATAGAGAGATAATTCTTCAATGTAAAATGGAGCGTTTGGACAGGAGACTTATACCTACGTCTTTAAACTCTGTGTAATTGAAACAACTCGTCCAGACGAGTATATTTTCTTCCGGTTAAAACAATAGAAATACACAAACACCTCCCAATGATCTGAAAGAGATCTGTGAAAGATTGAAAAAGATAAATACTGCCCCAAAAGTTAATCTCTACCTAAACTTCTTACCACGATCTCTTTAATGATAATAGAGAACACCTTCGTTAATTTTCGTTGTCTTGGTTTCTCATTTGTTTCCAAACTCATTCTAAAATAGATGATGATGATGATGATGATAATAATAATGTTGGAAGGGATCTTGGAGGTCATCTAGTCCAACCCCCTGCTCAGGCAGGAAACCTTATATCATTTCAGACCAATGGCTGTCCAGTCTCTTCCTAAAAGCCTCCAGTGTTGGAGTACCCACACCTTCTGGAGGCAGGTTGTTCCACTGATTAATTGTTCTCACTTTCTGGAAATTTCTCCTTAGTTCCAGGTGGTTTTCTCCTTGGTTAATTTACATCCGTTGCTTCTTCTCCTGCCTTCTGGTGCTTTCTCTCAAATACTGGAAGAATTGCTATCATGTCACTCCTTGTCCTTCTTTTCATTAAATTAGACATACCCAATTCCAGCAACCGTTCCTTATATGTTTTATCCTCCAGTCCCCTAATCATCTTTGTTGCTCTTCTCTGTACTCTTTCTAGAGTCCCAACATCTTTTTTGTTATAGTCTTACTTTCCTAAAATCGCAGACACTGAAAAAATATTTTCTTATTCATAATCTACTACCTTGATTTCAATATCGTTGAGCCCCGGGGGTTTCCCTTTGCAAAGCCGACCTTTAAAGCAAGCAAGTTTCTGGGGAGAACCAGGGTCCATAAGAACTTAAAATAAAGTCTTCTCCTTTGCCACACCCAGACTGTGGAATTTTGTACCCAAAGAGAACCTTCCTAAATTCATCTTAAAGAATTCATTTGCAATTGTCTAAAGTCATAGCTCCTGTCAGGCTCATTTCTCCAAGATTTGGAATACCACTATTCCTCCCGTGATCATTTGTTGTTGGTTTAGATGTTATTATCCTGAGATTTTGTACTGAATTTCAACCCCCTCCCCCCCTTGGGCATGTTTGTTTAAATTGACTGCAGCTCGGTGGCCTAATTTGCTCAGATCATTTTTGAGATACGGTACCTCGTGTGTTCTTCTCCTTGGAGAAGAAAGGCTTTCAACAGTCCAACGTCAGCAATGACATTCCTAAGGAGACATCGCCGATGCCAACTCTGCGGTCTTTCAGCCAAAAAAACAAAACTAAACTAAACTAAACCAAGTCACCACCACCCAGATACCTCTTAATTATTATCTGTACTCGTTTCGAGGTATTTTAAACTGCCTATTGGTGCTAGCGTCTGATAGAGCGATTCTTGGAACGTTAACGGCTTAATGCCTTTGCCAAGTCAAAATGAGTAATTGATTCCTCCATATAGTGTGCCAAAACATACCTTCTTCATCTCCTGGAATTTTTCTTCCCCTGTGAAAGAAGATTCTGTATTGTCTCTCTTATTCTTGGGGTGTCTTAGAGCTTGCGTAGAATCCTTTGGGGTTGCGTTTCTAGATTTATTCTTTTGCTGGGAATCAGAAGAATGTGTGTCTGTCTGTCAATATCTATCTATCTATCTATCTATCTATCTATCTATCTATCTATCTCTATATCTATTTATCACTATCAATCTGTCTGTCTATCTATCTATCTATCTATCTATCTATCTATCTATCTATCTATCTATCGCTTCTTTTTGTCATAGAACGCCCAGAACGGAGTTCCGGCACCTTTTTTGGATGGAACCTTGTATGGCGGGTTGTATGATGTGTGTGAGTTCTGGCACCTTTTTTTTTCTTTCAAAAAAAGCACTCTATCTATCTATCTATCTATCTATCTATCTATCTATCTATCTATCTATCTCTATAGATAGATAGATAGATAGATAGATAGATAGATAGATAGATAGATAGATAGATAGATAGATAGATCAATATATCATTCATCTATCTATTATCTATCTATCTCTATCATCTATCTCTATCATCTACCTGTCTATAATCTATCTTTATCTGTCTCTATCTATCTATCATCTATCTATCTCTATCTCTATTTATCACTATATCTATCTATCTATATCAATATATCATTCATCTATCTATCTATCTATCTGTCTGTCTGTCTCTATCTATCTATCTATCTATCTATCTATCTATCTATCTATCTATCTATCTATCTATCTATCTACCGGTATCCATCCATCATTTCAATGGATATGTTCTTCCATCCCTCTGCAGCCTCCTTGTTGATCTCCTTCTCGATTTGAAAGATTCCTTAGAGATGGTCCTTCCAGGTATTTCCTCATGAGAGTCAACAGGAAAGTCAAAAACCAGTATGGCTGCCAAAGATATTTTTGTGCAATGAATGATGGGACATTCAGCCCTGGGTCACCTCATGGATAAAACAAATGCTGAATGCCATTTTCTATCCTGAGAACAGCATCCAACTATCTATGGGGAGCATCAGAAAAGGCCATCAAAGAAATTTAGGGCACAGCAAATATCAGCGCTACCACCCTGCAGACAATTAATATTCATAAAACGGTCACGTTTAGGCATCTCCCCGAGATCTGGTTGTTTTTTTTTTTCTGTTTGTGGGGAAGATTTGTGTCAAGGAAGACAGCTTCCTAAATGAGGAGCCATCTGGGGTGAGACAGTCTAGACAGGGTTTGCCTCCTGAGGGAGAAAGAGATTTGGTCCTTCCAGTACAAACATAGTCCTCGACGCAACCTCAGCATCTCTGGATCGCAACTCAACATTTGGGGCACCCTACTCAAAATGCATGTCTGTCAAATTAAAGGCACGTCATGGTGGAAACCAAGAGATGGCAGCTGGCAAGAAGAAGACTAGAAGACATGAGTTCAGCCTTCAAGGAAGCTATTAACGCCCTGGGTGGCCATAGGGCAGAGGGGAAAATTCACACACCTCTTTGTTGTAGTAGACAAGATGATGCTGGGACTGTATCAACATCCTGAGATAGTCCTCTCTACTTTTCCCATGCCTAGAGAGAGGAAGGATGGCTATGCAGGAACGCTAAGCGTGGGGAGCCACAGAAAGACATATTTTTTTTCAAAACAGGTAGTCCTCAACTTCCGGCTTATTCGTGCAGCGACTCTTCCAAGTTGCAACAGCACTGAAAAAGGTGACTTTCGATCAATCTTCATGCTTAGGATTGTCGCAGCGTCTCTGTACTGACATGAATAAAATTTGGATGCCTGGCAACTGGTACATATTCCAGAGGATGGCAATATCCCAGGGTGGTCAAATGGTCCCCAGCCAGCTTCCCACAAGCAAAGCCAATGAAGAAAGCTGCACCGCAGTGATTTGCTTAACCACTGTGGCAGAAAGAAAGGTCGTCAAACCAGGCGCAAGTCACTTAAGCCTGGTGGCGCAATGGTTAGAATGCAGTGTTGCAGGCAAAAGCTCTGCCCACAGTCCGGAGTTCGATCTGGATGGGACTCAAAGTTTGACTCAGCCTCCCACCCTTCCGAGGTTGGTAAAATGGGGACCCAGATTGTTAGGGGAGGGGGGGCAATAGGCTAACTCTGTAAATTGCTTAGAGAGGGTCTCAAAGGTGCTTTTTCAAGAGGCAACTGGACGTTCTTGTTTTTTCTTTGAAGACGTTTTGCTTCTCATCCAAGAAAGCTTCTTCAGCTCTGACTGGATGGTGGGAGAGTGGAAGGATTTATACTCCTTGCAGACAGCTGGTCATTTGCCTTCTTTTAGAGAGTCGTTGGGGCCATTTGGAGGTTTATCTGTGTCCTCAAGTTCATCTGAGTGGTGCAAATGGGTGTAGAGCTTTCTTGGAACTGCTGAAAGGACGGTGTTGTAGACATCATCTATCTCCAGTCTACAACACCGTCTTTTTAACAGTTCCAAGAAGGCTCCACACCCATTTGCACCACTCAGGTGACCCTGAAGACACAGATAAGCCTCCAGGTGGCCTCAAGGACTCTCTAGAAGAAGGCAAATGACCAGCTGTCTGCAAGGAGTATAAATCCTTCCATTCCCCACCATCCAGTCAGAGCTGAAGAAGTTTCTTGGATGAGAAGTGAAATGTCTTCAAGGAAAAATGAAGGAAAAATCACCTTTGGGACAACCATGACCTGGATGATGGAGAATCTCCATAGACATTTGCTTAGTGAGGGCTGTTAAGCACTGTGAAGTTGTATAAAGGTCTTGCTATTAATAATCACCTTCATTAGCAATGGAAATTCTGGCGCCAAGGTCTACCTATATAATATTTGGCCAACCTCTGTTGTGAAGAAGCCAGCGCTACCCTGAAAAAGTTTGCCAAAAAAAAAGGGGGGGGGTGTTCCCAGTGAGAAAAGATGCACACATTCAAAACCACAACCAATTTCCACCTCCTCTACTCCGAGGAAAGAAAACTTATCAAGCATGATGTTATGGTTCTTTCACGGTTTTCAAAGTTATCTGTCGAAGCAACCTATGGCATCTAGCAGGAGAAAACCTCCCACCCAATTTCATCTTTTCCTTTAATCAACTGGAGCCCAACAGACCCACAGAAAGGAGATTAGATTTGCGTCCTTTCTCTGTGTGTGTGTGTGTGGGTTGTTTTTTTTTTATGTTTAAAAAATACATTGCCTTCCCAAGAACGTCTCACTCCAGCCTGGACATGCACAATCTATCAATGTGCAGATAAAGCATAAAAGAGAGAGAGAGAGAGAGAGAGAGAGAGAGAAAGAGAGATTCTTAATAAATGCATTTTGCAGTTTGATGCAAAACAGAGGTGACAGACAACCCCAGTGAGGGAAGCTTTGACTAAAAACAACTTCAAAAAATTATCTACAGGGCTTTCAAAAGTTGGACTTCCAGGATGTGAGGAAATCGGTGGCAAAGCAAAGGGGCAAAGGAAGTTTATACAGGGGGTCCTCGACTTATGAGCTGAACGGAGCCCAACATTTCTGTTGCTAAGCGAGACGTGTTTTTTTTTTTAAAAAAGTGAGTTTTGCCCGTTTTTACGACTTTTCTTGCCACCGTTCTGGAATGAATCGCTGCAGTTCATAAGTTAGTAGCCAGGTTGTTAAGTGAATCCGGCCTCCCCATTGTCTTTGTCTGCCAGCAGATCCCGGGACGCTGCGACCGTCATAAATAGGAATCGGTTGCCAAGCGTCGGAATTTTGATCACGTGACCCGGGGGGGGGATGCTGTCAAAGGTCGTAACTGTGAAAAAAAGATCATCGGCCACCTTTTTTTCAATGCCGTTGTAACTCTGAACGGTCACTAAACGAACTGTTGTTTAAGTCAAGGGCTAGCTGGATACGCACACTCCTGTTCCTGACACACTTCATTCCAGAGCCTGAGTGACTGAGTTACGTAACCATTTCTTCATTTAAACAAAGAGCACCCAAACAAAGTTATCACACAATAATTCTCTTACCTTTTCCCAAGTCTTCAAGTAAACGCAAACACTCCTGACGTGTTCCTACGTTCTGCTGCAAGAAAGGAAGACCTGCAAGAAATAAATTAAGGTAGTCACTGAAATTTCTGTCTCCCTGCGTGTCTCTCCGTCATTCAACATGTTAAAAATATTGCAAACGGATTTGCAATATCTCAGGCATTCAACATGTTAAAAATATTGCAAACGGATTTGCAATATCTCAGGCATTCAACATGTTAAAAATATTGCAAACGGATTTCTAATTTACTGACCCGGACACGGTGCTGTGAATTTTGACAGAAGCCCTTTGGAGATGGGAAGTGAAAAGAAAGGGGAAGATTTTTTTAAAAAATAAAATAAAATAAATGACAAATCATTGTACCACTTGCCTTTTAAAAACTGATCAAAGGGCACACCTGTGTGGATCGAGTGTGTAAGAAGGCCAAGAAAACGGGTGCATTTCTGTAAGCGTGCCATTTTGTGCGTGTTTCCCAAAATGAAATCTACACAATCTTTTTACAGGATGTGAAATTTAGCTTTCTTTTAAACAACAGATTTCTTCGAAATGAAGGATCACATTCTCTCAGACACTTGGGGGGGGGGAGGGAAATCTCCGGAAAAAAAAACCCTCCCTGCTTAAGGATCTGGAAATTTGATTTAATTTAACCATTTCATTAGCCACTTAATTTGGGAATTGTAGACTTGTAAATGTCATGAGGATATTGCAAGTATACACTATCTATGCGCAATAGCTGTGGCAATTATATACTAATACATTTTCTCTGGGTAAGCCTGTGTGTTAATCTGCAATGCTAAATTGATCAATAACGTTCAGAATTCAGGGGGCTTTTTGAGTTGACAATAACTCATCTGAGTTTACGGATGTTATTCTGACCCAGGCAGCTTTACAAGCAAATCACAGTCAGCTGTGATTTTTCTAAAAAAAATTTTAGGATGGTGATTTTATTCTATTGCTTGTGGGAGGCAAAAGCTCTTCTGGCATAAACTAGATGTTTTTGTAAACATCTAGACCGCGGACTTAGTCTTAAAAGATAGCGAGTAAGAAGAAAGGGAAGAAATTATGATTTTCTGCAGGGGAAAAAAAATGCAAAACCTAGGAATAAAAACAGAGTTCAACATACAGAATAACAGAGTTGAAAGGGAGCTAGGAGGTCTTCTAGTCCAACCCCCTGATCAATCGAGAGACCCTACACCAAATGTACAGCCCTCATTTCCCCTTATTACATCTACTGTTTGCAGAGAATAAAGTACTGTACTTTATAATCCAAACTTTTAGGAAATATTTCATCCGCCACATAAATGCATTTTTTTCAGCAGTACAGATTCTCTAGAAGTAGATGGAGAACATTTCTACTTATTTCTCTTTCTCATCCATTACAGCTGTGTTTTTATATTACACAAGCACAACTGACTTTGTACGCAGTTTCTTGTGTCAAACCATGAAGGCTGGGTGGGCACTTCCATGCAAAGATGTGATGAATTCGGCTTTCAAGTTGTACGTCGGACAGACCCACTTCTTGCACTCTAGAAACCGTGACTTAAATATTAATTGCCTACAACGAGCCAACCGAGATTTCTTTTAAAAAGCCAACAACATTTAAACACAGTCCTCAGTTAGACCGAGAGCTAACTATAGCCCAACCATCGCTTCACACCATGCACTGACCCAGCTAAGAGCATGCATTCAAAAGACCAATGCGAAGAAATGTGCCAAAGTCGCTTTTCCAAAAGGCAACTGAACTTTCTTGCGTTTTTTTTTTCCCTTCAAAGCTTTTCGCTTCTCATCCAAGAAGCTTCTTCGGTTCAAGAAGTGTCTTGGATGAGAAGAAGAAGTTTTTTGGATGAGATGCGAAACGTTTTTGAGGGGGAAGAATAAACCCCCAAGAAAGTCCAGTTGCCTCTTTTTTGGAACAACCATGAGCTGAATGATTGAGAGTTTCCATAGACGATGCAAAGAAATGTGCTCCCATGTGGACACATTTGGCTGACTTGGGCTCTCTACAACTGTGGCTAATAATAATAATAATAATAATAATAATAATAATAATAATGGAAAGGGGCTTGGAGGTCATCTAGTCCAACCCCCTGCTCAGGCAGGAAACCCTATACCATTTCAGACAAATGGCTGTCCACTCTCTTCTTAAAAACTTCCAGTGTTGGAACATTCACCGCTCCTGGAGGCAGGCTGTTCCACTGGTTAATTGTTCTCACTGTCAGGAAGAAATCTGCCCAAACAGATTCCCACCTATCCCAGTGTGCATTTACAAACCACACACACAACACATACAGACACAGACATGCAAACCTATTTGGAAACTCTCCTTTCAGAATAATCTACAGCCATCTCCCCTGGCATTGCCTACAACGCCACCCCCCCCCGCCCTACAAAACCCACCCACCTGCGTCTAGACACCAGGTAAGCACGGTTTCAGCCTCGGAGGGGGCCCTGGAAAGCGCGCCCATTAATTGTCCTCCGGGGCTCAGCAACTCCAGCGGACTTACCCGCCTGCCTGCACTTTGCGTAGCTCTCGCCAGGCTGCCGGGAGAGAGAGCTGGGTGAGAAACCTGCTTGACCCTCTCCTGCCTCTTGCCGGTTCAAGCAGCCGAGAAGCGAAGGAAACCCTCCAACGCGGAGCATGTGCGGAGCGCTCCAGCCGCCGCCGCGAGCAGCCCCCGGACTGCAGATGGCAAAGGAAACAGGCTTTCTTTAGAGGGCGAAGCAAAAAGAAAAGGGAGGAAGAGGGAGAGAGAGAGAGAGAGAAGGAAGAAAAGAGAGAAAGAAGGAGGGAAGAAGGAAAAAAGAGAGAAGGAAGGGAGGGAGGAAGAGAGGGAGGAAGGAAGGAAGAGAAGGAAGGGAGGGAGGGAGGAAGGAAGGAGAGGATAGAGGAAGGAAGGAGAAAGAGAAGGAAGGGAGGGATGGAGAAAGTAAGGAAGGGGTGGATAGAGGAAGGAAGGAGAAAGAGAAGGGCGGGAGGAAGGAAGAAAAGAGAGAAGGGGATGATAGAGGGAGGAAGGAAGGAAGGAAGCAAGCAAGCAAGCAAGGAAGGAAGGAAGGAAGAAAGGAAGCAGGGAAGGAAGGAAGGAAAGAAGGAAGGAAGGAAGCAAGGAAGGAAGGAAGGAAGGAAGGAAGGAAGGGAGCAGGGAAGGAAGGAAGGAAGCAAGCAAGGAAGGAAGGAAGGAAGGAAGGAAGCAGGGAAGGAAGGAAGGAAGGAAGGAAGGAAGGAAGGAAGGAAGGAAGGAAGGGAGCAGGGAAGGAAGCAAGCAAGCAAGCAAGGAAGCAAGCAAGGAAGGAAGCAGGGAAAGATGGAAGGAAGGAAGGAAGGAAGGAAGGAAGGAAGGAAGGAAGGAAGGAAGGAAGGAAGGAGAAAACGACAAGAAAGGCCAAAAAAAAAAAAAAAGGACCAAAAGAAAAAGTCACATCCGAATAGCCGCCGCTGCCATCCGCTATTTGCCCTTTGCAAAGCCCCGATCCAGACGCAAAGAAACTCCTTTCGCAACGCGGGCCAGTTGGGGAGGGGGAGATGTGGGGAGGGGGAGCGAGGCGCTGCAAAAGCGAGGCGGGGGTCGGGAGGCTTCCCCGAGCCCAGCGTTGCACAAGCGGCGTGCACGGCTCTGCTCCTCCCCCTAGAGGTGGCCTGTCCTGCACAGGGGCTCACCTGGCCGCTCCGAGAAGCGCCAGCCCCGGAGCGCAGCAGAGGGGGGGGAAGAAAGAAAAGAAAAGGAAAGAAAAAAAGAGGGAGGAGAAGAGGAGAAGCCACCTTCGTCGCAAGCTCCCTCGGGTTCCGCCCTGCCCACCGTTGCCGGGGCCACCCCGAGTGGCAGCTGACGACCCAATCGGAAAGGGCCGTTCGGGCGGCGGTGGCCAATGAGCGGGCTGAGAAGGGAGCGAGGGAGACCCGCCCAGCAGAGAGGCCTGTGGGTAATGTAGTCCTGAAACCTGGCAGCTGCTCTTAAGACCAGTGGCCACCCGCTGAGTTTGTTCCCCCCAGTTTATTCATTCTTCCAAAAAGTATTATTAATAATAACAACAACAACAATGACTCAGTCGTCCCCCCCCCCTCCGCCTTTTTACGTGAAAATGGCAGGGGCTTGTAATGCGGATTTTGAATGCATTATTTCCTGCCTTTGAGTCAATATTGATTCCTGGTAACTGCCTGGATAAGTCTCTGCAGATTTCTTGGCAAGGTTTTGGAAATGGAAATTATTTTATTTTATTTTATTTTATTAGCATACAGCGTCTACAGCAGTGGTTCTCAACTTTTTTAATGCCGTGACCCCCCAACCTGTCATAAGTTGAGGACTACTCAACCGGTCGTAAGTCGAGGACTACTCAACTGGTGCAGCACCGTTTGCAGAATGGGACTTTTGGCGGGCTCAGCAGGGCAGAGACAGCCTGGACAGTTCCTATTGGCTTTTGAAAGCCAATAAAATTAGACTCTATTCAAGAGAGTCTATTCTATTGGCTTTCAAAAGCCAATAGAATAAAAGGGAGTAGCATAGCTAAGGAAAAGGGGGGGGGGGGAAATGGCGGACTGCGTTGTTTGGCGACCCCCATGAAATGGTCGTTCGACCCCAAATGGGGTCCCGACCCACAAGTGGAGAACCACTGGTCTACAGCAATCACTGATATGTAACACTAATAAAACACATTATATGCACAGACACGAATATAGGTTTAAATAAAACATCGGCATATCCATGTAGGTGAAGAGTGTGGACATCACAACGGACAAGATAAAATATTAAACTGGGGTAAAACCATGATAAAAATCACCATAACATGGTGCCATAGAGTCACAATAGGGTAGCTGTTCTAGTTCAAAATCTAAGGAAGCTTCTGGTGGGGTTGCCTTACTTTAATGCTGGGCTCATTGCTTTAATTATAATCAATAATAAAACTTTAGATGTTAATAGTGAAAGTGTTGTGGCATTGCCTGGCACCCCTTGGCCCCACGGGACAATAAAGGTTTTTAAAATTAGTGGCACCTGCAGTGCAAATATTTTATTCCAGGATTTATGATCCAGGGTATATGATCCAGGACGGAGTGCCCATTGATTTAAGTTCCTGTGATGCTTGCAGACAACAGCAACATTTCGGTAACACAAATCCAGGGGTTCTCTTAGTTCTGGTTAGGTGCATGTCATCACTCAGCAAATGATTTTCAGAACTGAGCCAGCTACAAAGGGCTACCGTATCTATAGGGAATTATAATTTGAAACACCTCAAAATATAAAGAGAAGCGGGAATTGGATTGGAAACTCAACAGAAACTATGGTTTCTTTCTTAAACGCTTTCCTGCCTAGCATTTTCGCTTCCCTCACAATGACACCACAACCCACCGCCTGCAAGGTAGCCTGGGCTAAGGGGCTTGGGCTAGCCTCAAATCGTGCCCTGAGCTCCAGTGGCTGATTCTTGGTTTTGGTCTAATTCTGGTTCTGATTCAACCCCAGGGCGGGTCTGATAGGCCAGGAGGTTTAGGGCAGTGGTGGTGAACCTATGGCACAGGTGCCAGAGGCGGCACTCAGAGCCCTCTCTGTGGGCACGCGCACCGTCGCCCCAGTCCCAGGCCTTCAGCTGGGTTTTATAAAAGCTTTTCGCTTTAGGCCTCCGCCTCCGTGTGCAAAAAAAAAAAGGCTCAATCAATCAATCAATTTCAACTTCTTGCGGGGGGGGGGGGGGAGATCTTGCAAAGTTGGAATTGATTGATTGAACTTTTTAGTCCCACCCAGTCTGCCGTTACCACTGCAGCCACGCTCACCGAATGGGTCACACCCATCCAATTAGCCATACCCAGCCAATGGGCCACACCCACCCGGCACCCGAAGATGCATAAGTGGGTTTTGGGTTGCAGTTTGGGCCGTAGGTCTCTTAAAGTTTTGCCATCACTGGTTTAGGGTTTTGCCTAAATGATAGAGAGAAGTCTGGGAGAGTTTCTTGGGACCCCTATCTGGATGTCCAGTCTAGAACTGGCCTGGGCATCTGGCCTTGCCTCAGTAGTTGAGTTTAGGGAGCCCTATTCTTGGGGGGGGGGGATGCTCTCTGTTCCCAAACCTTGCCTATCATTTTCAGGATGCGCCTATTCAGATCATTAGATATTTTTTAGTATTGTCTTCCTTCTTTTCCTCCACCTCCTTCTCTTCCTCCTCCCCTTTTTTCATTCCTTCCTCCTCCTTTCCTTCCTTCTTCCTTCCTTTTTTCTCTTTCCTTCTTTCCTTCCTTCTTCCTTGCTTTTCACTTTCCTCCCTTCCTGTCTTTTCCCTCCTTCTCTTCTCCTTCCTTCCTCTATCCTCCTCCTTTCCTCCTCTTTCTTTCCTTCCTTCTTTCTTTTTTCTTTTTCCTTCCTTTCCTTTCCTTCTTTCTTCCTTCCTCTCCCTCCTTTCTTCCTCTAACCTCTTCCCTCCCTCTTCTTTCTTTCTTTCTTTCTTTCTTTCTTTCTTTCTTTCTTTCTGTCTTTGTCTTTCTCTCTCTCTCTCTCTCTTTCTTTCTTTCTTTCTCTTTTTCTTTCTTTCTTTCTCTTTCTGTCTTTCTCTCTTTCTTTCTTTCCTTCTGTCTTTCTGTCTTTCTTTCTGTCTTTTTCTTTCTTTCTCTCTCTTTCTTTCTGTCTTTTTCTTTCTGTCTTTCTCTTTCTTTCTTTTCTCTCTTTCTTTCTTTCTCTTTCTGTCTTTCTCTTTCTTTCTTTCTTTCTTTCTTTCCTTCTGTCTTTCTTTCTTTCTTTTTGTCTTTTTCTCTCTCTCTTTCTTTCTTTCTTTTCTCTCTCTCTTTCTTTCTCTTTTTCTTTCTTTCTTTCTCTTTCTGTCTTTCTCTTTCTTTCTTTCTTTCTTTCTTTCTTTCCTTCTGTCTTTCTTTCTGTCTTTTTCTTTCTCTCTCTTTCTTTCTTTCTGTCTTTCTCTTTCCTTTCTTTCTTTCTTTTTTTCTTTCTCTATGTTTAGCAAATGCTGAGAGCATAGGATCAATTCAGGCTGATCCAAAGGCCTTAGAATCTGTTATAATTACTAGTATTAGTATTACTCTTCTCCAGCCAGAAATGTGCACCCTTCAAGCACATAAAAAGGAATTAGAGGCTGCGATCAGAGAAAGGAAGAGGAATCAATAAATATGCAACGGGGGGGGGGGAGAGAAAAACCTCTCTGGAGATTTGGTCGCCCTGCATCCGTTAGTTGCCTGGGCTGGGAGGTCCATCAAGCACTCCGATCCTTTCTCTTCTGTCTCTTTCCTTTCTCTCTCTTTCTTTGATCCAGAAGAATGACAAAACCATCCTGGGAGAGCTAACCATTCCCCCCCCCCTCGGGAAAGTTTTGATCGGAGAGATTGAATATCTAGAATTTGGTGGTGGTGATGGGGTTTCAAAATGTCATCCTAGGTCCAAGAATTTGGTAGCCTCAGGTTGGTTTGTTTGTTTTTCTTTAATTTGGATGAGGAGGAGACCGACACTGCCGCTGCTTGGGGGGTCGTAATTGGACAATTATGTGCAGCCCCCCCGCCCCCGAGGGGGGGAAAAGAGAAATGGAAGGTGGGAAGCGAGGGGAAAAACTGGAGAGAGCTTATTAAATGCCACGGAACTCACTTCCGAATAAATCCGGTACACTCCCAACTGAAACTTTTTGATGGAGCCCAACTTGTGCATCCTTCCTTACAGGTAGCCTCCGTGCTTGCTTTACTCGGGAGTAAAAACCCGGGCTCCGGCTTAGCCAACGAAACTGCTTGTCCGTGGAAAAGCAGGCCGGTTCGGCATCTTAGCCTCAAGCCGCTGTTCTCTTTAGCAAGAAAATGGGGCGGCGGTTTTAAAAATTAGGATGTAACGAGACATCATTCCGGTCCGAGGACTTGAGAATTAAGAACGATCTCCCCCCCCCCCAAATAAGGCCAGTTTGGCGGGGATCGATCCTGCTAACGTAATTCATCGCCAGCCTCACCTGGCGGAGAAGTTTCTAAAATCGCTTGAACGTCCGGGGTGGGTGGATGGGTGGATGGATGGATGGATGGATGGAGGCGTCCAAAATTAGCTTTATCCGAAGATCCCAGCTTCTCCCCGGGTAAGAACGGCGGACACACGCTTGGTGGAAAAATACGACGAACCCCAAATTCGGTTCCCAGTCGATTCTACTATACTTCTTCTTGTTAACTAACCTCTTTCTCTGCCTCCTGGGAATTTTGTCTTCCTTAGCATTCAGCTCATCTCCCTGTGTGTGTGTCTCTTTCTTTCTTTCTTTCTTTCTTTCTTTCTTTCTTTCTTTCTTTCTTTCTTTCTTTCTTTCCTTTCTTCTTTCTTTCTTTCTTTCTTTTCTTTCCTTCCTTCCTTCCTTCCTTCTCTCTCTCTCTTTCTCTCTCTCTTTCTCTCTCTCCCTTACGCCCTTCTGACTAAAGGAAGCAAAATAAATAAACAAATCCCGACCTGCTGAATCGAACCTGGCCAGAAAGTTTCGCAGAGACTTAAGCGCCCCCCAGAGCCTCCGTACAGGGGCGAGCCGAGCTGTTGAGCCAGGACATATGACTGCTGCCGGGCGCAGACCTCGCGCTCCTCCACCTCTCCCCAAAGAAAGCTTAGAGGTCGCCTAAAGGAGACTTCGCCCGCCCACTCACCCACCGGGCTTGGGGGGGGGGGATGTCTGGTCCCAGCCAAGAAGCCCCCTTCGTCAAACAGGCTAGCTTTGCAGGCTGGTTCTCGGCCGCTTTGCAACTAAGGTGGCCCCGCGCGGGCATAGGGAGTGGCCTTTCATTTGTGAGGGTGGGCTCAGGGGTCGTTCCTTAGGCTGAAAGGGAAACTTCGGAAGCGCAGAAGGCGGAGGTGGTCGAGGGTTGGAAAGACGCATCCGTTTTCGTGGGGGCAGAAAGATATCAGAAATGCCTCTCCTGCAAGAAGGAGAGGGAAGGAAGGGAGAGAGAGAGAGAGAGAGAGAAGAGTGGAAGGGGGCGTTTAGCTGCATGGCCAGCACAGCTCCAATCAGCCCCTTCGGGTTTCTTTTACTTTTTCTTCTGCAAAAGGGAGCGGGAAGGAAGGGGGGGAGGAGAGAGAGAGAGGGGGGGGGAGGGAGGGAGAGAGAGAGAGAGAGAGAGAGAGTGAGAGAGAGAACAGGGCGCGATCCTACTGGGTAATAGATATCTGCTAGAATCAAAGGAGATTACATTCTGCGACCAGCGTGGACTTTCTCAGCTCCATCTGGTTTTAATCTGCTTTGGCCACTACCCTTTTATGGGGTTTAAGTGGGGGTGGGGAAAAGGAAAGATACCTGGATTATTATTATTTCTTTTTCTTGTCTTTTCTCCCCCCCCCCGTGGGATGCTCTGGCCAAGCATCGCCCAGCAGGCCGTTCCCGCAGTCTCGTTCTCTCTCCGCCGCCCTCCGCGGCTTTTCCTGGGTCTCCCCCCCCCCTTTTTTTTTTCTCCTTCCCTGCCGAGGGGACAGAAACCAACCCGAACCCTTCTGCTACTGTCACAACAAGCGGGCGGGGTGGGCGGCTCGCCTTTCTCTCGGGACCCCTTTGGCAAACGGGCGCTGCTGCGTGGCGAGATTTTTTCGCCTTCCCCCCCCCCCGCCTACCTCGGCAAGAGGAACAACCGACCCTGGCGTGGGCCCCGGGTGGCAGAAACACGGGGTCGCAGGTTCTTTTCCCTTCTCACGACCTCTTAAGAGAAACGGAAGAGGGAGAGAACTTTAGGCAGCCGGGTTGGTCCAGATGTGCAAATTCAAACCAGAGAGTTAGTTAAGCGCCTAATCCATAATTCGGTTTCGAGTGATGGTTTGTGATTGGCTATGTTATTGGAAGCAAGGCAGCGATGAAACGGGTAAGAGTCGTTTCGTTTCAAACAGAAGGATCCCGGGAAAGGCTCCGAGGCCAGAATACCTTCCCAGCAACCCTAAAAAGGTAGACAGGAGGAACTTTAAGTCCACCTGGCCCATCTCCATAACTGAGCTGTAATTTTAAGGTGCTCACTCCCCAGGCCGGGTCTTCTGCGGCCGCGGTGCTTGAGGAAGGAAAGAGAGAAGGGAATAGAGCAAATAAGAATTGGATTCCTCTGGAGTAAGAAAGGGGGGGTAGCTTTCTACCCCTTTCTTACCGCCCTACAGGCGGATCATTTATGGAGGGGGAAAATGTTTCGTGGGAAAATATCTATAATGATAATAACAACAATAACAGACATTAGTAAGAAGCTGTGAGGCAGGTAGGACAGCAAAGCAATGCCAAGTTTAGAAAAACTCTTTTTTTTCCCCACCTCTTCTTCGACAGATGGCTTTTGATTTATTTGGACTTCTTTTTAACTTCCTTATTCTCAGATTTGCTTATTCGAAATTTCCTTCCTCCCTTCGTCTTCTTCCTTCCTTCTTTCCTCCCTCCTCCCTCCCTTCCTTCCTCTCTCCTTCTCCTTCCTTCTTTCCTCCCTCCTTCCTTCCTCCCTCCCTCCTTTTCCTTCCTTCTTTCCTCCCTCCTTCCTCCCTCCCTCCTTCTCCTTCCTTCTTTCCTTCTTTCTTTCCTTCCTTCCTTTCTTCTTTTTCCTTCCTTCCTTCCTTCTTTCTTTCCTTCCTTCCTTTCTTCTTTTTCCTTCCTTCCTTCCTTCCTTCCTTCCTTCTTTCCTCCCTCCCTCCTTTTCCTTCCTCCTTTCCCCCTCCTTCCCCCCTCCCTCCTCCTTCCTTCTTTCCTTCCTTCCTTTCTTCTTTTTCCTTCCTTCCTTCCTTCCTTCCTTCCCTTCCTTCCTTCCTTCCTTCCTTCCTTCCTTCCTTCCTTCCTTCCTTCCTTCCTTCCTTCCTTCCTTCCTTCCTTCCTTCCTTCCTCTAAGTCTTTTTCATCAAGCGAGCGCATTCGCATTCCAGGGCAGGCCAGCCTGCGAGAGCGAGCTAGCGAGCGAGCGAGCGAGCGAGGACCCAGCCTGCAAGCGCCTTGCCATAAATCAAAAGAGAAATTGCGCTGATGGTGTATTTAGCAAATGAAGAAAGTTGGAGGTGATCTTTGCTAAACAGCTTGGCTGTTGATTGCCAGAGGCCGGCGCAATTGAGCCGGAAAGAGAAGAGGGGGGGGCGGGAGACAGAGAGAGAGAGAGAGAGAGAGAGAGAGAGAGAAGAGAGGGGGGGAGGGGGAGAGAGAGAAGAGGGGAAGGGGGCGTTTAGCTGCTTGGCTTTGGCCAGCCCAGCTCCAATCAGCCCCTTCGGGTTTCTTTTACTTTTTCTTCTCCCTTCCCTTCTTCTCCACCTCCACTCCCCGCCTCTCCCTCCCTCTTTCCTTCTCTTCCCCCCCCCCATCGCCGTCTCTCGCTCCACCAACATCCCCCCCCCGCGGAAGGCGGAGCCCGGGCGCGTTGCGTCGGAGGCGTCAGAATCCTCAGTTTCCAACTTCGCGTCTTGGCAGGACCTTTGGCGGAGCGCGCACAGGGAAGGGGGGCGGCGGGTGGGCGGTCAAGCAGCCAGGCGAGAGAGAGAAGGAGCGAGCCGGGAGCCCGAGAGGAGAAAGCGCCCCTTTCCTCGTCCAGCGGAGGGAGCGAGGAGAAGAAGACGCCTGCAAAGGAGGAGGAGGAGGAGGAAGAGGAGGAGGAGGAAGAGGAGGAGAACGGGGGCGAGGGGGGGGCGAAAGGTGCCGCGCGCCGGAGACTCCAGCCAGAGCCGCTGCGAAGGGGCGGCGGCGAAGAGGGGCTTCTCCGCCCGTCCGCCCCCCGTTGGCAGAGGCGCCCGCCGACGACGCGCTCCGCAGAGAGCCCAAGACCCGAGCGCCCAAGACCCGAAGCTCGGAGCGGCGCTGCGCTTTGGCGGCGGCGGCGGCTGCTGCGGGGCTGGCTGGGGCTGGCTGGGGCTGGCTGGCCGGCGGAGCTCTGCCAGCAGCTTCCGGCCATGTCGTATCCTCAGGGTTACTTGTACCAGCCGTCCGCCTCGCTGGCCCTCTACTCTTGCCCTGCCTACAGCACCAGCGTGATCTCCGGTCCGCGGACGGATGAGCTGGGCAGATCGCCGTCCGGCTCGGCTTTTTCCCCCTACGCCGGCTCCACCGCCTTCAGCGCTCCCTCGCCCGGCTACAACTCGCACCTCCAGTACGGCACAGACCCGGCGGCGGCGGCGGCGGCCGCGGCTGCCTTCTCCTCCTACGTGGTAAGAACGCCCGCTCCTTCCTTCCTTCCTTCCTTCCTTCCTTCCTTCCTTCCTTCCTTCCTTCCTTCCTTCCTTCCTTCCTTCCTTCCTTCCTTTCTCTCTTCCTCCTTCCTTCCTTTCTTTCTCTCTTCCTTTATTCCTCCTTCCTTCCTTCGTTCCCTTCCTTCCCTTCCTTCCTTCCTTCCTTCCTTTTTTCCTTCCTTCTTTCCTTCCTTCTTTCCTTCCTTTCTTTCTTCCTTCCTTTCTTTCTTTCTTCTTCCTTCCTTCCTTCCTTCCTTCCTTCCTTCCTTCCTTCCTTCCTTCCTTCCTTCCTTCCTTCCTTCCTTCCTTCCTTCCTCGGCGCAGGCTGGAAGGAGGCAGGAGTGGGCAGGGGGCTTGGGCGAGAAGGGACCCCCGGAGTCAGGAGCCAAGGGGAGGCGGAGAAGACGCCCGGAGCTCGGGCTTTCCTTGGGGGCCTTGCAGAAACGGCTCTGGCTGCAGGGAAAGGACGCCGGGAACGGAGAGAAGGCAAGCCGGCAGTCTGGAGGCTCCGGGCCTTTCCTTACGAAGTCTCGGGCCCACCGGCTTCTAATAGCCGAAGACAAGGGGCGTCCGGTCCTGCTTCGTCTCAAATGGGGGCAATTCTCCCCTTAACGGGAGACCCCCTCAAGGGGGAAAATGCTGCCGGTTCGCCTCCCGCAAAAGCCTAAGCAGTTCTTGGCTGCATCAGCCCGTTTATTCGAGAGTACGAGGGGAACCCGTAGGCGAAGCGGGTCGGCTGGGTTGAGAAGCTGAGCGCCCGGCTCGGTCGGGTTAGAAGCTAAAGGGGGAAGGGGGGGAAGGGGTTTTTTGGCAAATCGGAGAAAAAGAAAGAGAAAGAAAGAAAGAAGAGAAAAATAAATAAAGAACGAAAGAAAGAAAGAAGAGAAAAAGAAAGAAAAAAGAAAGAAAGAGAAAGTGGAGAGAGAAAGAAAGAGAAAGAAAAAAGAGAAAGAAAAAGAAAAAGAGAAAAAGAAAGTGGAGATAGAGAGAGAAAGAAATGGAGAAAGAGAAAGAAAAAAATGGAAAGAGAGAGAGAGAGAGAAAGCGAGAGAAAGAAAGAAAGAAATTAAATTTAGGGTGCCGCCTGGTTAGCTTTTCAGAGATTCCCACCCCATCACTTTATTTTTTGTACGTGCACGTCGGAACACGGCGCTCCCACCACCCGCTCCCATCCCCCTGACCTCCTTTGAATTCAAGTCAGGTCAAGCAGTTTAGATGCCCATCAGTTTGGCTGCCGAGAAGGGGACGAGGGGGGGGAGGCGGCGGAGGGGGGGGGGAACCGGTCAGATTTCGCCCCTCGCCCTTTCTCAGCTTCTGCTGCTGTTAAATCCAAGATTCCCGCAGCATCAGGTCGGTAAACAAATCAGCACCGCCTCACTCGTATTAAAATATAGTGGTTTTTTTTAAAAGGTGTGTGTGGGGGGAGATTTGCGAAGCCACTTATACTGCTCTGAGTTAGGGGGTCACTGCCGAAGTGTACCCGGGAATTTTTTTTTTTTTTTTGCACGAGACGAAGACAGAGAAATAAAGCAAAAAAAAAAAAAAAAAAAAAAAAAAAAAAAAAAAAAACCCCCCCGCGTTTCTCTTCGCCCTGCGGACCTGCCTCCGGCGCTGCCTGCCTTTCCTGGGCTGCGCACAACCCAAATCCATTTTTTAAGGCAACCGCCTTAGGCCTCGGGGGGGGGGGAGCGAACCCCCACTCCGTTTGAATCCGATTTAGCTGGGCTTTCAAACCAGACGTAGCTGAGCCCGGACTTTTTCCTCTTCGTCCTTTTTCTTCTGCAAGGATTCCTTTTCGCCCCCCCCCCCTTTCCACTTGATTGCCACCAGCTCCCCAGTGGTGGTGGGTTGGTGGTGGGGGGGGTAAATGAAAACAAAACCTGGACGGGAGAGTTTGGGCGAAAGGGTGCCTTTAATTAAAGGGGGGGGAGAGGCGGGGTGTAATTTGTTGCTGTTTACAGGCGGATAATCCGGCGTAGAGGGAAGTCGGGGCGGCGGGTGAGTTTGTGTGGGGGGGGGCGGGGGTCAGGAAAGCTGTAGCAAAGGTGTCAAAAATGCTGTTAGGGGCGAGCGGGCTCTTCTCTGCCTGCGTTCAGACGTTCCGGCGACCCGCGTGATGGACCTTATCAAGGTTTTTTTTGTGTGTTTTGTTTCCTTTTAGGCCGGTTTCTGAGTTGCTATTATTATTTCCCGTGTGGGTCGTTGTTATAGTTATTGTTATTATTGGAGTGGAAGGGGAGGGTGGGTGGTGGGCAGGAGAAAAGGTCCCTTAAAAACAGAGGTCGTAATATTATCCATCCCAAGCGGTGGGGCTTTGGGGCAAGGCGCGGGGGGGGGGAAAACCCCTTCTCCCTCCTCGGCCTTGCTTCTGCTCCTCTTCCTCCCTTCTCCTTCTCGTTTCTTGCAGGCCTCGCCCTACGACCACAGCCCCGGCATGGCGGGGTCCTTGGGGTACCACCCCTACGCCGCCCCCCTGGGCTCCTACCCTTACGGGGACCCGGCTTACCGCAAGAACGCCACGCGGGACGCCACGGCCACGCTGAAGGCCTGGCTGAGCGAGCACCGCAAGAACCCCTACCCGACCAAGGGCGAGAAGATCATGCTGGCCATCATCACCAAGATGACCCTCACCCAGGTCTCCACCTGGTTCGCCAACGCCCGCCGCCGCCTCAAGAAGGAGAACAAGATGACCTGGACGCCGAGGAACCGCAGCGAGGACGAGGAGGAAGAGGAGAACATCGATCTGGAGAAGAACGACGTCGAAGACCCCACCAAACTGGAGGAGAAGGGCGACCCCGAGACGGGCCAGCACGGTAAGAGACGCCACCCTCTGCCCCTGACCCCAAACGCAGCTGGGTTGGTTTCCGCGCTTGGAGGCCTTGGAGAGGACCGTTTCCTCTCCAAGGTGGGGACCTGTGTGTGTGCGCGTGTGTGTGCGTGTGTATAGAAGCGTGGGGTGGTGGGTCTCCCCACTTAGTGGTCGGGGTCCTCTGGAGGGGGCTGAGAATGCTAGGCCTCTGGTCCCTTGAAAGGCGCAAGGCCTGTCCTGGAACAGCTTTTAGTAAGCCCAGGAAAGAGGCCTGGGGGCTTTCTGTATTCTCACGGTCCGCTCCAGCAGGTCGAGTGAGGGGCCTCATTCACACGACCGAGAAACTTGGGGTTGAGAAACTTGGGTTTGTTTTTTTTTTTCCCAGGGGAGATAACTTAGACGGCTTAGCCGGTTCTGCCAACCCGGCCTCTGGGGGGGGGGGGATCAACCTTTCTCGGCCGGTCTGCTGGGTGGGGGGTGGGGGGGAGGATGTGGGGGAGAGGGAGGGAAGCAGACAAGAGGCCCGTCTTCAGGTGTCAGGTTCAGGGGTTGTGTGAAGGCGAAGCACTGAAGCCGCAGACTGAGGACGGCTCCGGGCCGTTTCTCCGGATTTTTCTCCTCCGCAGACTCGAAAGGCGTCGGAGGGGGCAAAGAAGCCGACGGGACCTCCAGCGACTCGGATTGTAAAGAAAGCCCCGAGCAGACGCTTCGGAAAGAAGCCGCCGGCGCCGCTTCACCGCCTTTGGCGCACTGCGGCTCGGCCGGCCGGCTGCTTCTCCAGGCTCACCACCAGCAGCTCTTGCAGGCCGGGGCCGAGGACCCCCCGCCGCCCCCTCCTCCTCCTCCTCCTCCTCCTCCTCCTCCTCTTCCTCCTCCCGCCCAGTACAGACCCCCTTCGACGGACCTGCCCCCCAGCCACGCCACCTCGGTCATCCACACGCCCCAGGCGCCTCCGCAGGCGGCCGGCCCGGGGGCTCTTTCCAAGCCCAAGCTGTGGTCCCTGGCGGAGATCGCCACCTCCGTGGACAAAGGCAAGGAAGCGGGGGGCAGCGGCGAGACCCCCCCGCAAACGCCTTCGGGCTTCAGCGGGCCGGCGGCCCAGTCCCCGACGGCGCGCTCGCCTTCTTCTTCTTCTGCCGCCGCCGGCCCCCCCTGCCCCTTCCCCAACGGCGCCGCCTCGGTGCTCCCGCGACCCCTTTACTACGCCACCAGCCCCTTTTACCCCGGCTACACGAACTACGCTTCCTTCGGACACCTTCACGGCAACGCGGCGGCCCCCCCGGCCGGCGCCCCCGGCCCCCACTTTAACGGATTAAACCAGAGCCTTTTGAACAGAGCCGAAAGCTTGGCGAAAGACGCGAAAGTGCTCCGAAGCCAGAGCCACTACGAGCTCAGCAAAGAGTCGCCTTACGAACTCAAAAAAGGTACGTCGCACATTTAATCTCCGGCTTGAGCTCAGCTCCGGGACTTTTGGGGACTTTGGGGGGGGGGGGTCGGGCCCGCCCTGGATTCGAGGGGAGAGAAAGTTGCACCCCCATTCGCCCCCACCGCCCCCCACCCCTTTCCGCCGCTCTTTCGGCGATTTCTTCTTTTTTTTTCCCTTTCCATTTTTTTTTCTTTTTTTAAAAAATCGGGGGCGATTTTTCGACGTTTCTTTCCAATCGACCCCGGTCTTGATTGGGTGTTTTTTTTTTTCTTTTTTGCCCTCCATCCACTGCCAAAATGGGGGAGGGGGAAGAAAGGGTGAAAGAGAGAGAGAGCGAACGAAAGAGAGTGTGAGAAAGAAAGAAAGAAAGAAAGAAAGAAAGAGAAAGAAAGAAAGAAAGAAAGAAAGAAAGAAAGAAAGAAAGAAAGAAAGAAAGAAAGAAAGAAAGAAAGAAAGAAAGAAAGAAAGAATATAAAAAAGAGAAAGTTCTGGCCGGTTTCCCAATCAGCTTTATAATTTATTTGAAAACGCAGCTTTTAGAAGTCTTACACAGAACTTGCAAGACGTGATGGGTATGTGGAGAAACTCTCGCACGCGGGGGGGGGGGAGAAACCAGAGACTATTTGTATGAAATCTTATTCTGTATATTTAATGTAGCTTTTTTTGTATTTAAATCGGTTATACGGTATCTTTGAAGTAAATTATGAAATGCAACCACTTGTACAGCCACCATGTCGCTTTTTGGTCCTCTATAATATAGTTATCTATAAATATAGATATATACACATACACACACACACACACGTTGCGTTGGTGACTTCTCCCGAATTGTTTTATATACGCGCCTGTGTGTTTGTGTATCTATCTGCATATTGAATTATTAGTAGCCGAATATTATCTGAAATTAATAGCTTTCCATGCGGAAAGCTAGTCAGGCTGTGCTATGGGGTATATAAATCACAGACGCCCCTCAGTCCAGTGTGAAGTCAAACCATAGATTTATTTTTATATGCATTAAAATGGAGGAAAAAAAATACATTTTGAAAAGAAATACCGACCATTGGGGGGGTGGTGGTGGCAATCCGAATGCAACAAAGAAAGAAAAAAAAAAGGGGGGGGGAACGAATAAAGAAAATATTCTAATGAATTCTTCCACCTTGTTCACGATGAGAACGCGAAAAATTATCATTATTGCCAGTAGCCGGAAAGTAAAGTTGGGGGTGTTTGTAGTCCCAGATTTGGGGAAAGTTGCCCAAGTAATGGATTTTTGGGGGTGTGTGTGGGGGGGTGTATGCGTGTAAGGGGCCAGTGACGGTTTTGAGAGATATTTCACCTGGGCGGATTTTACACAGGCCAAAGGACTCTTCAAATTGTGCTGATTTCAATTTGAAATGATAGCCCCCCCCCCAAAAAAAAGCCGCATCATTTGAAACGGCCTGGGGGCTACTACCGTTTTGGTCGTGTGAACGCGGTGGCCCAGCCTCAGATTTCGACTTCTGATACGATCTGGGCAAGATTTTGAGGGTGAATCGCTTCTTGGGAACCGACGGGGGTGCTCGCTTCGGGACGCCGGCCCCCTGCCTAAATTTGGGGGTCGTTGGGGGGGTTGGGGGGGAGAGGAAAGAAGCGCTGTAAGAGGGGCTAAAAACGAAAGAAGCCGCCGCTTCTGAGGAGCCTTTTGCCCGCGAAGGAGATTCGATTTTACAGCCGATTTCTCTCGAGTGGTTTCCCTGCGCTAGAATACACGGAGGAGCCGCGAGGTTGTGTGAATCGGTGCCCGCGTGGGCTGGAGCGCCGTTCCTTTCCTTGCTCGGGGCGGCCTTCTCTCTCTTTCTTTCCCCCTCTGGGGTCCGGCTCAACTTTGCAAAATCGGGGGGGGGGGAGAGGCTAAAACGATTGCGCCCTCCGCCCCATTAGCTCCATTCCGCCCCAGGCGCGGACGGGGACTTCTGCGGGGGGGGGGGCGCGCAGATGAGTGCGAGCAAATGGAGGGTGAGTAGGGTCGCCTTGGACCGCTTCCCAAATTCACAGGTAGGTGTCAGACTTGTACCGAATTTCAAACGGAGCCCTTCCGACTCCGTGCAAGGGAGACAGAGCCCAGGTTACACACACACACACACACACACACACACACACACACACACACACACACACACACACACACACAAATGTCCCCTGCCCCCGAAATAATGGAACTAAAAAGAAGCGCCTTTGCCATCCAGTTCTCTCCAACGGCAGGTTGAGACTGGAAGATCCGAAAGATAAATCTCCGATTTATTTAATCGTTTTGAACAGGGCAAACATTAACCCCTTCGGTTCTTATTTAAACTCTCTCTCTCTCACACACACACACACACACACACAGTGCAAGATCATCTGAGGCCCCCAGTTGCCTTTCGGCTCTTCGGCTCCCTTTTTTTTTTCTGAGAGGGGCGCAGGTCGGAACCTCCAGGCTTTATGCGGCCCCTCCCCAAAACCCCTTTGAGGGCAATCCCCAGGCCTTCTCAGAGGCTTTATCTATTTATTTCACTGAAGGGAAGGAAAAAGACCAAACGCAAGCCTGGACGACCGTCTTTACAATATCGAATATTATGTTGAGAGGTGATCAAAAATGAAGTCCGGGTTGTTTTATGGCCTGGTTTGACTCCTCTATTTGTGGGCCTGTTTTCCTCCCCGTCCGCCTCCCCCGCAGACCATTTAAATAGCAAATGTTTCTTGGAGACCACAAATGCTTCCTCCTTCCTGAGTTTAGAAGGAAGGCTGAAAACCATTCGTTCTTTTCCTGGAAACAAGAGAAAAAGGGAAGGAAGGAAGGAAGGAAGGAAGGAAGGAAGGAAGGAAGGAAGGAAGGAAGGAAGGAAGGAAGGAGAGAGGGGGGGGAGAAAGGAAAAGAAGATTTTCTTTCAGAAGATGGGGTGATCTTGTGTATTAAGGCGTCCGGCTGGGGCCCCAAAGAAACAGAAGGAAGAGGAATCATGGCCCTTGCAAATAGATCCCAGTAGAGGCTGATCCCAGCCTCGGTTAATTCTACTGGGATCTATTCTTAAGGCAATAGAACTGTGCTTCTTTCCCTTAAGGCGGGGGCCTGAGAGACGCCGCTTTACTTGCGAGTAAACCTCCATTGAACGCCTGGCGGCCGGGTCTGAAGTTTGTCTTGGGTTCGCGTGTAGAAGGAGACGAGGCAACACCCTCGCTGTGGAAAATACGTCCGAACGCCGTCGCGGTTAGCTGTCTAAATGGTCCTAGCTTAGGTTAGCGCGACTCCTGGCGTGTGAGTGTGGCGCGCGTGTAAAATAACCCCCGTTCCCTTGGAGTAAAGAAGCAGAGGATCGGGTGCCTTCGGGCCTTCGTCCCCGCCTCCCTGCTTTAGGATCCACAATGGATTTCCGCACCCCCCCCCCCAAAAAAAAAGTGACCCAGGAAGCAACGGCCGCTCTTGTGCAAGGAGGGTTGGGCGGTTGTTAGTTCCTGGCAACTTTAGTCGCCCCTTTCGTAGCTCTGGGGCGTTTCTGGGGAGCACGGAGGTCCCTTGGCTAGTTGAGATCCTTCGCGCGTCGACTTGGCGTTTGCGCGCTTATCTTAGACGGGTAAATGCTCCGCGGTGGCTTCAAACGGTTCCCCCCGACCCGCCTAATGAGCTGTTAATTAGCTGAGCCTCGGCTATTCAACTGTTCAAACTACCCCATGCGTCCCACCCGCTCTTTCCCTGACTCTCAGGGTGGCTGTGAAGCCATTTGTCACACCAGCACAACGCCGGGTCGGGTTCCCACGACGCAGGGACTTGCAATTCCCTCCCCCCACCCCCACCCCCAGGTTCAACCTCAAACGTTGTGGGGCCGAAGCGCTGAAGGTTACGTTCGGGTCCAGCTCCTCCTCTTCCTCGGACGATCTGAGTCAACCGGGATTCAGTGAACCCCGAGTTAAAGTAGTGTGGGAACGCAGAGCGATTTCAACCCTGCAAACCGGCTTTTAAAGAAATTTTACACTAGTTGGAGCTGCACAGGAGCGGCGTTGTCCAGATCATTCTGATCTGTTTATAAAAATTTAAAGAAGGACCGCAAAGCGAGGGCCAAATCGGTTGTCTAAAAAGTTGAGAAAAGACGCGGGGGGAGGGGAGGGGGGAGTCAGTAGCCAAAGGAAACATACAGAATTCGGTTTCGTCCCAAACGAATCGGATGGCTTTGCTTTCTTCGTTTAAAGGAGGGAAACGCCGCCTTTCTCCGAAGGAACGAGGGGGGGGGGGTGACCTGCGTCCAGTGGCAATTCAGACGAACACCTTGGGAGCCCAAAGTCAAGCTGTTTAAAATAAATTTAATATATATATAGAGAGAGAGAGAATACCGGCGCGCGTTTGAATGCGAAGGCTGTTGCAAAAGGAAGCTCGTTTAACTTCGCGGTTGCTTGTCCCGGTATGGAATGGAGTGGGTGTACCCTTCCTTTCCAAATTCGGGGAAAAACTATTCCAAAGCCCGGAGGGCAAGATTGGAGATAGTCAGGAAAGCCGAGGACGCTTTTGCATACAATAAGATGGGTATTAAATAGCTCCTATTAGCCGTCTGCGTTGAATGTGTGTTTTGATTTGTATCACGCCTGTATCATTATTTTTACAAATAACTCAAGGCGTTGAACTATCCAACACACCCTTCTCCTCCTCCTCCTGTTTTCCCCGCCACAACAACCCTTGGGAGGGGAGTTGGGCAGAGCGAGAGTGACTGGCCCAAGATTCCCCCAGCTGGCTTTCATGGCTAAAGCGAGACTCGAATCCAGGATCTCCCGCTTTCTAGACTGATGCCTTAAACTACTACTAGACCAAATTGTCTCTTAAATGCGCCGTCTTTCTATGGCAATAAACTCACTTCCTTTCTGGTCTTCGTGGCCTGGGTCCGCTTTGTTTAATCGAAGCTTCACAAGAATTGCTGCAAAGGATTTATTATCTCCCTCTTATGGACTTCCTCCCCCAATGAAAACTTAATTAGCACGACGCCCCCTTGCCTACATCTAACAACCGCATTAAGTGTTTTGGGGAGATTACTGATCTTTTGGAGATGGGTTTTGTAGTGCGTAAAAATACGGGGACACTTCATCCCGCCGATCGCATTTCTCCTCTTGGCCTGAAACCGCCCAAAATCTATCAAATTAGGATCTGCTTCTCCCCCCCCCCCTGCAATTTAGGTTTTTCTGAAGAGTTTTGCTTCCCTGTTGAAATGCTTTGGAGCGCCTCGGGGTCTCCCGAAAGCAAATCTTCAGAAAATTTCTAATAAATCACCGGGGCGGTTAAGTTTGGTCCGGATGAAATTGGGGCGCGATTGTCACAAAGCGAGACAGTCTCTCGAGTGGCAGACGCGACGTGTGAACGCAGGACCCAGGAGCCGAAGAAGAAAATGTCCTTTCATTATAAAACCAGGGGGAAAAAGTAGATTTAGTGGAGTTTATCGCAGAGCAGAATAGTTTTAAAAGGCGGCGAGGCTGTTTCAACATTTTGGACCTGTGAGGATGGGTGAGGCTTGAAGTTTTGGCCTTTACAAGCAGTGAACAATATCAGGAGAGAGACGTACTAATTGGAAAGATTCCCACCGTACACGTCAACCTGAACACGGGTTAAGAAGTCACCGTTGGCGAGGCGACTTGACAGACACGCTATGTTTCACTTCTGATCCACGGGAAAAT
This sequence comes from Crotalus tigris, assembly GCF_016545835.1. NCBI lineage: Eukaryota > Metazoa > Chordata > Lepidosauria > Squamata > Viperidae > Crotalus > Crotalus tigris. The sequence continues at coordinate 1,012,896 of NW_024096999.1, read as the reverse complement.
AAAGAAGTAAGCGTGAAGTTCGTGCCACCTGCTAGCACTGACCCTGGGTTGGTAAGCAGGCAAAACTACAAACTGCACTGCTTACATTTTAGCGTCTTCGTCGGGCAGAAGCCACTAAATATAGACAGAGAACCGTAGGGTTGAAAGGGACCTCGGAGATCCACTAGTCCAACCCGTTGCCCAAGGAAAGAATCTTTGCACCACCTCGGACAAATAGCTGTCCAACCTTTTCTCCTTTCTTAACCCAGCACTCGAGTCTAAAACGGGATAAAGACGTTTATAAGGTTTGATTCGGCGCCAAAGAGCCAGGCAAGTTGATTTTTCAAACGGGGGAAAAAAACCGCAGATTGGGTTAAAAAGAAAGGAAGGCTTTACGAAAAGGGAGCGACGGGATTAAGACGCGGGGAGGGGGCTACAAAAAAAGCCCACCTTGAGCATATCGGCACAGTATCCGCAAAGAGACGCAAAGTGGGTCCCTTCGCAATAAGCGAACTCCAATCCGAATTTAGACGGGGCAAATTAGAAAGGGCGAAACGGTTCGGGCACCCCAGAACGACATTTCGGGGGCCCAGTGCTCGCAACCTCGGAGGCGATGACTTTTGGAGGTTCCTTGGGGCTTCAATTTACCTCCAAGTAAGTTGGTTGTCAAGTTCTTGACCCAAACGAGGTGGCATTTCACACGCCGGTGCCCTGTTGAAGTTACTCGGTTTGGGTCATGAAACGTCTGCAAGAAAAGCAGCAGGCTCAGAGACCATCGCGGACCCCCTCATTTCAACCCTGAGCTGCAGAAATTCTCCTTTAGCGGTTGACATCACGGCTCGGGTTTCCCAACGTTTAGAAAAGGGCTGAAAACCCGGAGCAAAGGGCCTGAAATCCAGTTTAGGAAGGCAACACCGCCGCCTATGGGCCTTCCGTCCCTGGGCAGAAAGAAGCGGCGCAGCGACGTTTTCCGAAACGGCAATACAAAGATTTCTGAATCGTTCCCGTTTCGCTTCTCCTTCACGAAGCTTCTTCCGCTCCGACTGGATGGTGGGGAACGGCAAGATTTGGACTCCTTGCATCCTCCTTCCCCAGTCAGAGCGGGAGAAGCTTCTTGGAGGAGAAGCGAAACGTCTTCAAAGAAAAACAAGAAAGTCCAGTTGCGGGGGGGGGGGAAGCAGCTTTGGGACAACACTGACCTGGATGACGGAGACTCTCCATAGACATTTTTCCAGGCAAAATGAAGTTTTGTTCCAGCCCCTCTTTTTGTGACTTTCCGCAGTTTGAAATTCAGGGTTTTCTACAGTTTTTAAAGCTTTAATTCTCTATCCGGGGATTCCCCAGATTGTTGCTGTTTATGGATTTCCAACCCAACATCTGCGGAGCTTTTCCTGAGCTTCATCAGACCATGAAAGAAGTCGGTTTCCAAACTCTCTGTGTGTGTGTGTGTGCACACACGTGCGCGCGTGCATGTAGGCTCTGGATCAAATGGTTTGAAAGCCTGCCAAAAACAACAACAACAACAAGCCCTATGCATATAATACTAGTCCTTGACTTACAACAGTTTGTTTAGTGACCGTTCAAAGTTACAACGGCACTGAAAATAAGTCACTCATGACTGTTTTCCATACTTAAGGATCATGTGACCAGCCCCCTCCGGTCACATGATCTGCATTCAGACAACTGGCTCCTTTTTATGATGACTGCAGTGTCCTGGGGGAGTCACGTGATCTCCTTTGGCGACCTTCTGAGAAACCATGTCAATGGGGAAGCCAGATCCTACTTAGCAACCAAGCCACATCCCGCTCAGCAACCAAGCTAGATCCCACTTAACAACCAAGCCAGATCCTCCAAGCAACCAAGCCAGATCCTCCTTAACAGCCAAGCCAGATCCCACTCAGCAACCAAGCCAGATCTCCCTTAGCAACCAAGCCAGATCCCACCCAGCAACCAAGCCAGATCCTCCAAGCAACCAAGCCAGATCCTCCAAGCAACCAAGCCAGATCCTCCTTAACAGCCAAGCCAGATCCCCCTTAGCAACCAAGCCAGATCCCCCTTAGCAACCAAGCCAGATTCCACCCAGCAACCAAGCCAGATCCCACCCAGCAACCAAGCCAGATCCCCCTTAGCAACCAAGCCAGATCCCCCTTAGCAACCAAGCCAGATCCCACCCAGCAACCAAGCCAGATCCTCCTTAGCAACCAAGCCAGATCCTCCTTAGCAACCAAGCCAGATCCCGCTCAGCAACCAAGCTAGATCCCACTTAGCAGTCAAGCCAGATCCCGCTTAGCAACCGTGTGACTAACTTAATTGTGGCGATTTGCTTAACAACTGGGGCAAGAAAGGCCTTAAAATGGGGCAAAAACTCACTGAGCTGAGGTCTCGCTTAGTGACAGAAATTGTGGCTCCGTTGTGGTCGTAAATCAAGGACTACCTGTCAGTTTCTTCTCTTTTTTTTTTAAAGGAAGGCAAGGAGGCCTTGCAGGTTAGACCCGCTTGGGTGACTTGTGCAGCTTCCCCAATGGCTCCTGGCCTCTTTCCTTAACTCGGGAGAGGGCAGTTGAAATATGCTTTTTTAAAAAGAGAGAGAGAAAGAGAGAGAGAAGGGGAAAAAGACAGACGGACTCTCCTTTCTTTGCCAAAAGGTAGAGGAAGCGGTGGGGTCAGAGGCAGGGGAGACTGACTCATTTTGATGTCAGCTTCCAAACCCATCTGATCTGGGACAAAGGGTTCTGTTTAGTTTTAAAATCAAAGAAATCCAGTCCAGAAAATGGAACCCGTTCAGCTCAAACTCCTGGGTTTGAAGCGTTTCTAGGACAAGTTGGGAGTTTCCCATAAACGAAAGTCATGTACGAGTTGATTTTTCTCTTTAATGGTGAGGTTCGCATCCCAAGAGTTCCACTTAACCACCCCCCAAAGAGTGTGAGGCTTTTTCTAGGTCTGTTTTATTTACTTTATGGAACTTGAATGGGACTTTCATGTAAAAAAGTGGTCCAATCTACTTTTCCAGCCGCTGCCTTCTTGGGGTGGGTGGCAACACGGGATGGGGATGCCTAAAGTAATCTGTGGAAGGGGTTTAGGATGGAGGACTCATGCTCTGGAGTTGGGTGCAGTGGATTTGACATCCGAGTCAAGGGCTGTTTTGGATCCTGTCCAACTTGCACCTTTGAATAGGCTCAGCCTGACTTTAGGCCAGCCGGGCCTTTGGGATAGGATGGAAATGGCGCTGCTTGGGAGTGTTTTTGGATGCCGGTCTTGGGGAGAGCAGAGGGGAGTTTATGTTGGCTGCTTTCTTTGAAGCAAGCAAATGCCTTGACTTGGTAACTGGTCAGACTCTTACTCTCGAGTAAATGAAGGCCCGGGTTGTGGTTTGCTTCAGGTGAGAAAAAGCAAGATCTGTTGTTCTGAGCATAGTAACTCTTACTGGATTGATTATCCTGCCCCTTCCCCAACCTTTAAGAAGACTTCCTTCCTTCCTTCCTTCCTTCCTTCCTTCCTTCCTTCCTTCCTTCCTTCCTTCCTTCCTTCCTTCCCCATCCTTTCACCCTCCTTCTCTTCATCCCTTCCCCTTCCTTCCTTCCTTCCTCCCTCCCTCCCTCCTTCCCTCCTTTCTTCATCCCTTCCCCTTCCTTCCTTCCTTCCTCTCTCTCTCCCTCCCTCCCTCCCTCCCTCCTTTTTCCCCTTTCTTCATCTCTTCCCTGTCGTTTCACCCTCCTTCTCTTCATCGCTTCCCCTTTCTTCCTTCATTCCTCCCTCCCTCCCTCCCTCCTTTCCTCTTTTATTCCTTCCTTCCTTCCTTCCTTCCTTCCTTCCTCCCTCCCTCCCTCTCTCTCTCTCTGGATAATCTTTCATAAACCAGATATTGTACAACATTCCATTTGCTGGGACTGCACAGCTCACTAAGCCACCATTTAACCACAGGGGCAGGGATTGCTCTCAGGCTAGGCACAACTAGCCTGGGAGTTGACTGCAAATGCACTGAGGGTTCTCTGGCCCAACAGAGTTTAGATGCCAGAGGAAAGTTGCTTGTTGACAAGTTCTAGAGAAGGTGGAAGGATCGCCCTGGAATGAGAGGGTGGCAGATCACGGCTCCCGGGTAAAACCTGGAGTGGGGAGGTCATTTTTTTTTTTTTTTAACATAACAGCAATGGATCTGAGAGAATTTGTGGGAGGGATTTCTGGATAAAAAGCTCCAGATCTGGTTGCACACAGCTCCACTTTCAATCGTTGTGGTTCTTGCATGCTCTTTGTCCCCTCCATTGACCAGGCCATCTTCACAACGTCCCGGGGAGGTAGGCTGCTCTGGAGAGACCCCTTGATATGAGAGGGGATCAAATGACTGCCATGGCTGTTAGGGTTTGAAAAGGCTCACAAGTCCCCCGTCTCTTAGCAACACAGCCTCTTCTGATTGGATTACCTTTTCCAAAATGACCGATGTAATGGCAAGGGATGATGGGAGCTGCAGTCCCAACAAACTAGCCGCCCTGCTGTTACTTTGGACCTTGACTCCCATAATCCATGGTGACTGACCTTGCTGCCTGAGAGTTTCTTTTTGTGTGTGTTGGGGGGGGGGGAGATTTCAGTCTGCAGAGAAAGATAGACTATCCGAGCAGAGTTTTCCTAGAATTGGGGAAAGCACCGAGGGGTTTTTACAAGGGAAAACCTGCTGGGACTCCAACCCCCACCAGGCCCAGCCAGCAGGTCGAGGAGGATGGAAGCGACATCCTTAGTAAGATCACAAGATCCCCAAACGTTCCCTAAGGGCACATGGACCTAACTCTAAAAGGCAACATTTGGGATTGGTTACTCACAAACAGGCCTGGCTGGGATCTGGATCTGTTGTTAAGTAAAGACTAACCTCCACAACTTGCAACGTCCAGTCAGCTTCCAACAAGCAAAGTCCATTGGGAAATCAGCAGGAAGTTGGATCCCATCCGAATCAATGCTCCTCAGGGTGAGCTTCACTGAATCTCAAATCTGAAGTCACTCCGGTTTGCTGACAGGGGTCACTGAGGCTGAGAACAGGAAGACAACTGGGAGTTACTAAGGCATTATTATATTACAGGGAGTCCTCGACTTACGCCCACAACTGATTTACGTCCCCAAATTTCGATTGCTAAGGGAGACAGTGCTTAAGTGAGTTTTGCCCCATTTTACGACTTTTCTTTCAGCAAAAAATGGTCACAGGACCACAGGACACTGCAACCGTCGCAAGTACATGCCAGTTGCTAGCACAAATTTTGATCAGGTGACCATGGGGACGCTGCAGCAATTGTAAGTGTGAAAAACCACCACTTTAGTCACATTTTCCAGTGTCCTTATAACTTCAGTCACTAAACAAATGGATGTAAATGAAGGACTAGCTACGTTTTGTGCAATTATTGTGAGCTGGTGTTAATTCCTTCTATCCTGGAGGATGGCAGACAAAGGGGAATACATTCCTTTAAAGGGCACAATTTTGCTTTCCCAACAGAATACACAATATATATATATTTCTCCCGCGTAAAATTCTTCAGGCTGGTGTTTTCAGCTTCGTGCTTCGAGGAGGGAGCACGAAGCACTCGAAGCACGAAGCTGAAAACTTCGTTTTATCTTTCTCAAATGCACAAGCAGCGGGGCAGAAGGGAAAAAGTTTTAAGCATACCAAAAAAAAAGAAGAAGAAGAAGAAGTGGAAGAAAACTCAAAAGTTGCTGAGGCAAGAAGGGAAGCCAAGACACCTCCAATTTTACGCGGGAGAAAACCCGAATAACCAAAGACCTACACACATATATATATATATATTAGATTGCTAAGGAAGAATAAAGGGAGAACTGGAATAGCTATTTTGAGTTTCTTAACTCTCTCTTCTATATATATATAGTGTCAGCAGGCCTGGGTCATGCTGATAGCATGGGTCACTTTCCTCTGATTCTCCCCAAGTTTTACTCACATGTTACTTTCAGGGAAGAGTTGACCGCACAGCCCCTTTGAATTGAAAAAAAAGGATTTGCCCAATCTGTTTTAGGCTTATGGGGACCCTCTTCCCATCACAGTTTTCATTTAAAAAAATAAATCAAATAAATTGCCAGAGTAAGATGCTTGAGTTTGGGAATTTGTATTAATTTGCCATTTAAAGCTTAGGCAGATGTTTAGAGATGTAAAGGCTGGGTTTTGATCACACCTTTCATGAATTTGAACAAGAGGGATTGCTGGACAAGTATGCCTAGCCAATGCAAACATCCTTGGCTATTGCTGCAATCTTGAAACCAACTAGGATAATACAAGAAAAAGAATCTTCTAGTAGTTCTTTCCTGGAACAAAAAAGTAACAGAGCAACCTGCTTTTGCAACTCTTTCTGAAGACCGTGTTTGCCTTTGGGTGTGGAAAAGCATTGGCATGAAAATGCTGTTCTTGGCTTCAGGAAGAACTGGGCAAACGACAACTGTAAACTTCTTGAACAATCACACAGCCAATCAGAAATGCACACCAGCCTTAAAAAAACCCCAAACACCCTCCTTCAGGCATGGCAGAGCAAAAATTCTTGATCCTTTGAGTTCATGAGGATTGATAACACGTTTTAAGAAAGGAATCAATTAAAATGGCAGCTTTAGGGGGGACGTTAGTGGGAAAGGGAAGAAAAAGTGAGTTATATAATCCTATTTGGCTTTTAGATGCCTTTAAAACCAAGCAATCTGTACAGACATTTTCACTCCCTTTCTTTCCTTCCTTCCTGTTCCTCCCTCCCTCCCTTTTTCCATCTTTCTTCTCTGAGAAAAGAAAATTTAATCCGGAGAATTCAAGGGCCGATCTGCTACTAATTCACACCAGACGCCAATTGAAAAATGGGTTGGAGTGTTGTGTGTGATTCAGTGGGTCAGCGTCTCTCTTCCCAAAAGGTGTTCATTGATAACATGGCTTAATCTGGGATTCAGTTGGCTCAATTTTCTGAGTTCCCACAGGTCTGAGTTAGTTTCCAGGTGGATTCTCTAACACTGGAGCGACAGAAGGAACTTCTTCTCGCTTCAGGAGGTGAGTGAATTGGTACCCACGATCTCCTAAACATCCTTCCGTGTCCGGGTGACACACGTGTACACAGCATGCTCAGAGCCTTACAGTAAGTAAGGAGTGAAATGCTTTCTTTTAACAAGCAGAATCTCTGGCATTCGAACCAAGGAAGTTACTACACGGGGCTCCCAGTTTCTAACAGGCTTCAACCAGTACACCAAATTGGCTCTCTCACACCAGATGAACCAGGTTTAATAACCTAGAATCCCCAAAGCTTCACACAACCTGCTTAACCAAGTTACGAGCAGCCCACCATCTCTGTTCTCTCTCTGGCTAAACCTGCTCAGGCCCAGCCTTGATGGGGCTGAAGCTTGCTGCCCAGTCTGCAGAGCGTCCCAAACGGATCCATTCAAGAGGATCTTGGGCGTTGTGTGAACGAGGCAATGTTTTCCAGGAAGAGAGGCTTCCTCAGCAGGGGAGAAGGGTGTTAACCCTGCAGGAGGAAGAATCCGGTGTGGTCTGTTCCCAAGTATAAAGTAACCCAACGACTTCTTTTTACATCCCACCCCTTTCCTTCCTGCTGACCCAAGCGTGGCTCAGACGCTGTTGGCTCAGGGGTCGGACGGACGGGGCTGGGGAGGGTGGTCTCGTCTCGTGTGAACGCAACACTTGGGGCTTTCTTTGGATTGGGCCGGCTCGCGTAGAGTCAGCGCGCAGCCACCCGCTTGTTCCCCTCCTCCCCCGCCTCCAGGAAAGCTACCCCAAGAAAACTTCCCGTTCTCCCGGGTGGGGTTGTTGAAATCACAAAAGGGTGTGTATGTGGGTGTCTTGTTGTGCGGCAATTAACCCACCGGTTGCAGGCATCAGTTGCGGTGGCGTCACGCAGTGGGCGGCCTAGAGGAAAACCAATCTAGTTTAATTCGAATTAAGAAACTGATGGGGGGGGGAGAGAAACTTTCTCGAGCCTTTTCTGTCCTTTTCCTTAACACACACACACACACACACACACCAGTCCCCCCCCCCCAAACGGGAGGTCCCTGGAACCAACCTAAATTGTCTCAAGACACGGAAAGGACTTCCACACGCTCCCAAATCTCCGTTTATCTGCCCCCCCCCTTTTTTTTTAGCAAGGACATCTGGTGGGCCGTCTGCCCTTCTTTCTTTTGGGTTAACGTCTGATCCAATTGACCCCTTTTCTCCACGGCTCCTCCCCCCCCCCTTTTTTTTTTTTAATTTTTCAGAAAACTTTGGCACAAACACCCTGCAAGGGAGAAAAAGTGGTTGGTCAGGAGAAGAATCAGATAAAGTTATTCACCCTTTGGAGACGAGGGGGCTTAGACGCGCTTCTTCTCAAGCCCTAAATACGCACGTTTAGGAGACCGAATCTGTTCTATCAGCCCTTCTCCCTCTTCCCGTTGCAAAGGAAATAAATTGACAATGTATGAAAGGAAGGAAGGAAGGAAGGAAGGAAGGAAGGAAGGAAGGAAGGAAGGAAGGAAGGAAGGAAGGAAGGAAGGAGAAAGCGCCCCAGCTAGACGCAGAGGGGGGAGTAAGCAAGAGGGGCTTGCATTGAGCCACCAAATCCCACAATGGGGCGGTTAATTAATTTTGGGTGCTAGAAATTCAGCCCAGCTGTTTTCTTTTGGAGTGTTACTCCCAAGAGCGACCCTTCCCCTTTTCTCTAGGGCACTCAGCATGTTTCAGCCTTTGTGGCCTCCCCCAGGAAAAAGAAAGAAAGAAAGGAGGAAAGGAGGAAAGAGAGAAAGAAAGAAAGGAGGAAAGAGAGAAAGAAATAGTGAAAGAAAGGGAGAAAAGAGGAAGGAAGGAAGGAAGGAAGGAAGGAAGGAAGGGAGGGAGGGAGGGAGGGAGGGAGGGAGGGAGGAAAGAAGGAAGGAAGGAAGGTAGATTGTTTGGTTAACTGGCAGGCAGCTTTTTTACTTTACTTTTGCATGGAAAGGAAGGGAGGGAAACGGATGGAGAACTGGTTAAAGATTGGCCTGACTTGAGGGGCAGAGAGAAGAAAAATAAAATTAGAGAACAAGGTTTGCACAGTAAAAGAAAGGGGAGCACTCCCAGGAACCCCGAGTGTGCAAAAAGTCAGCTATACATGCTCCGACAGTAATGTACCAGCCTGTGCTTTCCCACTTTGTAAGGTCCTCGCAATTCCATTCCCACACCTGGTTTTATGGACTGTCTGTAAGCGTCCGGGATAGTTTTCAAAGCTTGCCTCTAGCTTACACTGCTGGGGTTCTTTTTTTGGGGGGGGGGACTCCTCTGTCCAAGCCCCAACCAGGTCTGATTTGATTTTGTTTTTGAGCCACAGCAAGTCAGCCAGAAAACTGCCATCTGCGGACTCCACTTAACTAGTTTAATACTCCTGCAGTGCCAAGGAGATTGCATCAGCTGGAAGGAAGGGGGGACAGAGAAATTAAATGAAAATCGGGACAGTGAGACTTAACTGGGGGGGGGGGTGCGGGGACAATTATTTCCTGGTGAGGAGAAAATGAAAGAGTCCAAATTTACAGTAAACCTGCTTGCCACATTTCCAGGTGAGAGCTGTCAGTCAACGCCAATCTTCAATTTGAGCCCCATTTCAATGCAACCCAGAATGCTTAAAATGGCAGTCCTAGGAATGTTTTCCTCCACCACTGATTGTAAAATTGTTTTTAAATTTTAGATCCTTCCTTCCTTCCTTCCTTCCTTCCTTCCTTCCTTCCTTCCTTCCTTCCTTCCTTCCTTCCTTCCTTCCTTCCTCCTTCCCTTCCTCTGTCATCCCCCTTCTCTCCTCTTTCCTTCTTCCCTCCCTCCCTCCTCTTTTCCTTCCTTTCTCTATCCTCCCCTTCTCTCCTTCCTTCCTTCCTTCCTTCCTTCCTTCCTTCCTCCTTCCCTCCCTTCCTTCCTTCCTTCCTTTCTCCTTCCCCTCCTCTGTCATCCCCCTTCTCTCTTTCCTTCTTCCCTCCCTCCCTCCCTCCCTCCTCTTTTCCTTCCTTCCTCTATCCTCCCCTTCTCTCCTTCCTTCCTTCCTTCCTTCCTTCCTTCCTTCCTTCCTTCCTTCCTTCCTTCCTTCCTTCCTTCCCTCCCTCCCTCTTCTGTAAGTGGCTTCATCGTTTTTTGTTTTGAAAAGGCAACCTGTGCTCCAGTGGTTTAAAAATGAATAAAATAAAAGAATGTGGAAACCAAGCCTGAGCTTTCATTGTCTCTATTTCACCCCTCTCTACACAAATCAAAAGGCCACTTTTGAGAACTTTTTTTGGATCGGTAAGTTTGGTGGTTTCCCAAGTAACTCAGGGATCCTCTGCCACTTCAGATTTGGCAGACTTCTTTTATTTTGGTCCAAATATAGGCTGGACTCCCACAGCGGGCTAAAACAAACCAACCACAATATGGCTTAGTTTATATGAAGCCAGCTATTAAAGACTTGTCTCTTTAGCTGGTGGGAATCCATCCATCCCCCTGGAGATATTGTTTCCTGTCGTTCCATCCAATCAACGATGCAGAGGCTGGATTCTGATAACTTTCTCCATGTCTGCCTAAACTACAGTTAACTCAGCCCAAGCTTCTGGGTCCACACACTATTCTAAGCCAATACATTAATCACTATGCTATATTTCTATAGGTTAAAAGTGGGTGAGCTGATCCATGGCACGGAAGGTGGTGTTCACACAAAAGACCAGGCCTGGTTTTAAGAAACACAACTCAAGACATTCATATGAACAAGCCAAGCTTCAGAAAATGACTCATATTGTGGCTTCACGTGACAGCCTGAGTTCCCAGGAGTCTTCCAGTCAAGCTCAGAGAGTTGTTCCCAAGGAACAGTAGAAAAAGTTGAGATGGCAGCCAGGCGCATCCATGCAACCAAAGGCCCCATCTTTTTCTATAGCCACACTCATTAAAAAGGGGTGGAGCTTTGATCATATAATGGCGGGGCCATTTTGACTCATCCTGTGGACAGCCTTGTCAGCTCATCTCCTGCAGGAGTGGCTGAACCTGGGGGCGGCGTTAAAAGAGCGATCAGCCTAGAATCCCTGCGTAGCCAAAAGTGGATTAAGTCCAATCTCCCTTGTATTCTTTATCTAACTCCAAGCAGGTGCTAACTGTTAGTTGAGAAGATTCCCAGGCATAGGCACAAGTGACAATAAACCAGTTTAATTGAACCTGCACGTGTGGACCTGAACTTTCATGCATGACAGTTCCTGGTAATTTCATGGAGACTGCACAAAGAGTTTTGCTGTTCCTTTTATCCACAACGTTTTCTTGACTTCCTAGCCTGGTGGACAACCTCAACGTTTGCTACTGATCTCTCATTAAGATGCGTTGACTCCTTTAAGCCCATTCCTGCCTAGCTTCCCAGCTAGACTAGCCCGATTACTATCTCCTAGACCAGGGGTAGGCAACCTTGGCTCTCATAAAAGAGCCAAGGTTGCCTACCCCTGTCCTAGACAGAACAAGCTGTCTTGAAACCCAGTTCAACTCAGTGGGACTTCCTTCCCCATTTGTGCTGTTGTCCTCTCTCCCCCCCCCCCCGTGTTCTTTACGCTTGGCGACTTTTAAGGTGCCTGGACTTCAACTCCCACCATTTCTCAGCCAGCGTAGGAGGGGGGAATGGTCCAGCCAACGTGGGGATGGCTTGAAGTCCGCAAATCTTCGACCTGCCAAGCTGGAAGAACGCAGCACTGCCGCTTTGTCTCTTCCCCCTCCACTTTCAACCCCAGATTAGAGTCCCAGCCTTGCCTTAAACAACGCCAGCCAGGAACTAAGCCTTAAAACAAACATAAAATCACGCCCTGCAGGAGAGAGAAACATATGACTCTTGCAGCTGCCTGGGAAGGGGGTGGGTGGGGAGTGGGGGGTGGGCATGAGCTGGAAGACCCCGTGGTCAGGACAAAAACTTTTCCCTCTAGCCAGACCTGGTCTATTAATAAACGGCTGCCTGCCTTCGGCCTCCGAGAGGCAGAGAGAGCGAGCGTGCAGTGTCCAGTTCCCACGGCACGCAGAAGCAACCCCGCATTCGTCTGCCGAGCGCACCTAACCCGTAGGATTTGCCGCGACCACTGGGCTCCCCAGCATCCAGAAAAATTGAACGGCTAGGGGGGTGCCTAGCCCCCGCACCCCGACAAGGACCCCAAGGGAGTCTCTTTCCTCTAATCCATTACAGGAAAACAAACCCAGGCCTAGCAAATGTTCGCTTCCAAGTTCCCCCGAACTTCCTTTAAAACTGTAAATGAATTTTAATTTTTTTTTAAATCCTTTCCCGACCTTTGACGGGAGGGAGGACCCCGTGCCGAACCAGCAGCAGCTCTTAACTGGTTGCAAAAATCCTTCAAATGGCAATTTTACACCCCTTTTCCGAGGAGTCGGCGCCACTGGAAGTTGAAGGGGTGAAATCCGGAGTAGATCTTTGTATAAATACCAGTCGGTCATTTTGTTTAATTCTAGAAGGGGGGGGGGTTTGCAGGACCGGGCAGTCTCCTGAACTGCGTTTTTACTCTGGAGTAACCCCACACATTTTCTCTCCTGCTTTTAAGAGACGAAGGGGGGGGGAATACTATGGTTTATTTATTTCTTTCCATGGGCCCGGAAAAATAAAAAAGTTAAAAGTCGCTTCAAAATTCTTAAAACTGCGCGGATGAGGAATTCCGGATGGCAAAGAAACCCCCCCCCGGGGGGGAGGGTGGTGCTTTTAGAAGGCAGCCTACAAATCTCCGTCCCGGGGGGGGGGGAACCACGGCTTCACAGATGATTCCCCCTTTTCCCGAAACGCAACGCTTCCGTCCCGACTACGCTCCTTTTCATCCGGATTTATTTCCGAGTAAGGAAGCGCAGCGTTGCAATCGTTCCGACCCGACAAGACGTACAAACATCTCCAGAACAGAAAGTCGGGTTTGTTAGGAATAGCAGATCCGGGCTACAAAACCCGGGAGAACCCCCAGACTCCAGCAAAAAAAAAAAAAAAAAAAAGGAGCTATTTTTCTTTGCTAGCATTCCGTGCTCGTCGGGATGTTTCTTTAGAGAGACGCGCATCCCTTTGCGAAGGGGTCTGTCCTGCTATCACTTACAGCAGGGGTTCTCAACCTTGGCAACTTTAAGACTTGTGGACTTCAACTCCCAGAATTCCTTAGCTGAGGAATTCTGGGAGTTGAAGTCCACAAGTCTTAAAGTTGCCAAGGTTGAGAACCCCTGACTTACAGGAAAGCAAAGGTGGATTCTCGCGCCGTTTCGCAGCTGTTCCGTTCTCCTCCTTTCAGTCTTCGTTCCCGTTTCGAGAGGAATTCGTGGACAGGCAGAATTGGAAACGGCCGCGCGTTGACACCGACTTTCTCTCCAGTGACAACCCAATCTTCTCCCCAAACCGACTTTCTTTCCGAGAACTTAGCTCGAAGCAAACTGCAATCCCAAACTTCTCCTTAAAGACTCCTTCGAGTTGTAGTAATAGCAGATGAAATAGTAGCCGCCTCACGAATTTACCCACTTCCTGGCCATCTTCTACCAGAAATAAATCCTACTCCCAGAATTATGTATGGTCCAGACTGAACAGTCCCAGAATCTCACGCCTGGCTAAATTGGAAATGTCACTTCTTGGGCCCAGTCCGTTACTGGATGGAAACTCTCTTCTCGTCCCTTTTGTGGAGAATGGGTGGAGCGATGGGCTTTGTAGTCCAGCAGTATCTGGTGACTCCCTTCCCCCCCCCCCGGGCCCCAATCTGCAGAACTTGACTCTTCTGGAACTGCCAGGCCTGATGGGGCTTTGAACGGACCAAACCCCCCAGCTATTATTCATCATTGCATTGACTGGCGGCTGTAAGTCGCCTGGAGAGCCGCTTGGGCGAGGCGGGCGGCGCAGAAGTTTAATCAATCGTTCAGTCAATGGATCGATCAGACTCCGGAGTAAGAGAAACCAGTGCGCGAAAAAGGAAAGGTGGTGGTGGGGGCGAGAAAAAGGCGAAATTCGGAGCCACACCCGGGAATGTCTTTGGGAAAATCATTGCATTGATACCGATAATAAACCTAATAACCACAAAGTGCTTTCTGAGTCGTGGCTCCGACGCAGCCCCCCCTTCCTCTTGTAACAGAAACTCCGCCCCGCCCCCATTCCACTGACCCATCTACCCACTTACTCATCGGTTATTATTAGTTTAGTGTTCAGGCTGGTCTCCAGCGCTGAGTTTCCAGAAGGCGAATTGCGGCGGCGGCGGCAGAAGAGCGCTCAGCGCCTGGTTTATCCGCTCACCGCCGAAAGAACTTTTAGCCTCAGTTTAGGGGGCTCTTGACGGTCCCCCTCCTCCTCCTCTTCCACTCCCCTTTTCTCCTTTGCTAGAGAAACGAGGTGGCGGGGCGAGGGGTGGAAGAAAAGAGGGGTGGAGGGGGAGTAAGAAAGTGGAGGTATATAGTAGTATTTCCCAATGTTTTGGGGATGTCCAAATATTTTGGAAACAGCATTGGCCAGGAGCTGAAAATGAGGGAACCTGTGGGTCCATACATATGTAGGACAACTGAACTGAGAATGGGCCCAAATCCAGCGGAATTCCTTCCTTCCTTCCTTCCTTCCTTCCTTCCTTCCTTCCTTCCTTCCTTCCTTCCTTCCTTCCTTCCTTCCTTTCTCTCTCTCTTTCTCTCCCTCCTTCCTTCCTTTCCTTATGAAGACCTTCCTTCCTTTCCTTCTTCCCTCCCTCTCTCCCTGCTTCCTTCCTTCCTCTCTTTCTCTCTCTCTCCCCCCCCCGCCTTCCTTCCTTCCTCTCTCCCTTTCTCTCCTTCCTTCTTTCTTCCCTCCCTCCCTCCCTACTTCCTTCCTTTCTCTCTCTCTCTTCCTCCTTCCTTCCTTCCTTTCCTTCTTCCCTCCCTCCCTCCCTGCTTCCTTCCTTCCTTCCTTCCTCTCTTTCTCTCTCTCTCCCTCCCTCCTTCCTTTCTTCCTTCCTCTCTCTCTCTCTTTCTCTCCTTCCTTTCTTCCTTCCTTTCCTTATGAAGACCTTCCTTCCTTTCCTTCTTCCCTCCCTCCCTGCTTCCTTCCTCTCTTTCTCTCTCTCTCTCTCCCTCCTTCCTTTCTTCCTCTCCCTCTCTCTCTTTCTCTCCTTCCTTTCTTCCTTTCCTTATGAAGACCTTCCTTCCTTTCCTTCTTCCCTCCCTCCTTCCTTCCTTCCTTCCTTCCTTCCCTCCCTCCCCTGCGTTCTCTCTCCACCTTCCCGCCTCGGCCAAATGCCAATATAAACGTCCACTTTTCTCAACGGGTCCGGAAATAAAACCGAAAACTCTCCCCCGTCCGGAGAGGCCGCGCGGCTTAAAGCTGACCTCTGGATAAAGCGAGGGCCACACCCAAGCCAACAGAGAACGAGGGCTTTGGGGCAGGCATTACAGATGGGGGTACCTGTAAATCGCACCTCTGTCATACCGACGCCCGCCCGCTCGCTCGCGGACCATCCGATAGATATTTCTCTGCCATTCCCCCAACATGCTGGCTGGAATTCTCCTCTGCTTATCCGGGACCCAACGCGGATTTCCAGCTAGTGTACACTCCGTGAACGCGGCAGGGTTGACACCGGGAGTAAACCCCCACGGGCCGGCTGACCCTTTTTAAGAGTTTCCACCCGGGGACCCTTCCAAGAGAGCTTTTGGATTTGCACCCTAATTCTCACTATCCTCCTTCTCTCCTCCCCCCCCCCTTTAAAAAGATATATCCCGGGGCAGGAAAAAACCAGCAGCTCTTGCAAAATCCAGACGGCCGGGGTCTCTTCCCAACCCCCCCTTCTCCCCCCCCCGCCTCTTTGGCCAACGGCCCTCTAGTTAATGCAGCGACTCCGGGGGGGGGGAGAGGACGGCTGTTTTATTGGACTTCCCTGCTCAATCTACCCACTCCCATCCCTCTCCTGCCCCCCTCCCCCCTCTAATTAATTCTCATCTCCCCCCCAACCTTGCTCTTCCATGTTGTACATTCTGGTGTTGGAAAACCCGAACAGATGGTGATTGATACAAAACTCCATTTCGACTGCTCAGCCAGTCTCTCTCTCTCTCCCCCCCCCCACCCCGCTCGTCGCCCCCTCCCAGCCCTAGACCCGGCCAATATTTGCCGGCTGAATGCCAAAGCCTGCGTGTTGGGCTGGTGGCAGCTGATTAAGGGCCATGATTTACGGCTAAGTTGCTTCTCCCTCCCCTCCTCTCTTACCGACCCCCGACCCCCCCCGCCATCAAAGAAGAGGAAGGGAAGATCTTGTTTAAAAGGCAACAATTTTGGGGAGACCAATAAGAACAGCCCCAACCTCTGGAGGCTTCCCCCCCCCCTGCGGAAACCAGCCAAGGAAAATGTAAAAACTCCATTCTAAAACAGCCGGGAACAGGGCAGCAATCAATTGATCACAGATTAAATACAGTCTCTATTATGACTTGGCCTGGTAATCTGTTACTTCTGACAATAGCAGCCTCTAGATTTATGTAAGTGCCCCTCACCTGTCCACATGGCTAACCCTGGGTATATTTCACAGCGCAGCAGCGGCTGTAGAAAATTGGCTGAGGTGCTGCTTGCTGGGGGGGGGGGGAGCCCTCTCCTGCTCTCCCCACCACCCCACCCACCCCGCTGAAATGAGTTGGAGGGGGCAATTGGGAGAGGTTGCTAGGCAAAGCAATGTTCCGTCCTTGCCCCCCCTGCCCCAGAATTGGCACAAAGAGCAAGCAGAGGGACCACAACAGGTCACAGCCCAGAAGGCTGGGCAGCCTTGGGCTCCGAGGAGTGAGTGGAGGATGGGGCCACAAGAGCTGTGGGTGGAGCATCAATAAGGAAAGACATTGTCCAGGTTTTGTTCAACTGACAACCTTGTGCCCCAGCAAGGCCTTAGAGATGTGACGGAAGACACTACGGGACCTGTGTCCAAGTAAGTGTGGCAAGTTACAATGGGCCCCACAAGAGGTACTTACAACTAGAACTAAGAAGAACTTTCCTGAAGGCGAGAACAATTAGCCAGTGGAAGGATCTGCCTCCAGAAGTTGTGAACGCTCCAACACTGGAAGTTTTTAAGAAGAGATTGGCCAACCGTTTGTCTGAAATGGGATAGGGTTTCCTGCCTGAGCAGGGGGTTGGACTAGATGACCGCCAAGGTCCCTTCCAACTCTATTAGAGGTAGTCCTCAATTTGTGTTGAGTCACCATTAGAAGTTACTCTACGATGGCACTGAACAAAAGTGACTGAGGACCGGTTTTTTTTGACACTCAGGACCCTGGCAGCATCCCCATGGTCACGTGATCAACATTCAAAGGCCTGGCAACTGACTCATACCGATGACCATTGCAACGGCTTCAAGGTCACGTGATCAACTTCGGTTGCTTGGCAACTGGCATGTATTTACGAGAGAGTTGTAGCACCCCAGGGGTCCTGTGACCTCCCCAACCATCCCCTGGCTAGCAAAGTCAATGGGGAAAACTGGATTCACTTGCAAGCTTTACTTTGTGGAAGCTTCCACATTCAATTCATGACAACATCTCCCACCCCAGGAGGAAGGAAGGAAGGAAGGAAGGAGAGGAGGAGCAGGAGGAGGAAAGAAGGAAGGAAGGGGAGAGGAGGAGGAAGGATGGATGGAGGAAAGGGAAGGAAGGAAGGAAGGAAAGGAGAGGAGGAGGAGGAGGAGGAGGAGGAAAGAAGGAATGGACAGGAGGAGGAAGGATGGAGGAAGGATGGATGGAGGAAAGGAAGGAAGGAAGGAAGGAAGGAAAGAAGGAGAGGAGGAGCAGGAGGAGGAAAGAAGGAAGGAAGGGGAGAGGAGGAGGAAGGATGGATGGAGGAAAGGGAAGGAAGGAAGGAAGGAAAGGAGAGGAGGAGGAAGGATGGATGGAGGAAAGGAAGGAAGGAAGGAAGGAAGGAAGGAAGGAAGGAAGGAAAGGAGAGGAGGAGCAGGAGGAGGAAAGAAGGAAGGGAGAGGAGGAGGAAGGATGGAGGAAGAATGGATGGAGGAAACGAAAGAAGGAAGGAAACAAGGAGCAGGAGGAGCAGGAGGAGGAGGGGAGAAGGAAAGAAGGAAGGAAAGAGGAGAAGAAGAAACAATATATGGGAAAGACAGTCTTTGCCTCAAGTACCTATTTAATAACAGGATTTGTGTATTGGATGGGTAAAGACAGGTAGCGCTTGACTTATGACCACAACTGGTCCCAAAATTTCTGTTGCTAAGCGAGACATTTGTTAAGTGAGTCTTGCTCCATTTTATGACCTTCCTTGCCACAGTTGTTAAGTGAATCTGGCTTCCCCATTGACCAGAGGTCTTCTAACTTGGCCCTTTGATAACGCAGGCCTGGCTGAGGAATTCTGGGAGTTGAAGTCCACCGGTCATCAAAGGGCGAAGTTGGAAGACCCCTGCCATTGACGTTGCTGATCAGAAGGTGACACAAGGGGATCCCATGACCTCCCCAGGGACACCGCGACCACCAGTGGCCCAGCATCCATATTTTGATCACCTGACCACGGGGGATGCTGTAAGGGTCGTAAAACGGTCACGAGTCCCTTTTTTTCCCCAGCTTCGAAGTTGTAACTTGGAACGGTCACTAAACAAACTGTGGTGAGTCGAGGACTGCCTGTAGAAACACACTCTCCTTCCTCCCTTCTCTGACGCTTTTTGAACCTCGTGGGATGTCCTCTCTAGCACTGGAGACCTCTTTGTCCCCTCCCTGGCGAGGCCCATCAACACACACAGACACACGGACACCACACAGACACCACACAAACACACAGGTACTCCCTCCTAACGTTCCTCCTTTGAAACCCTTCCTTTTGCCTGGCAATCAAGTCAAAGTCTGGGGTCCTCAGACCATCCTCTTCAGCAGAGGGGGGGGAGAGGGGGAGGGTGTGAAGACCCTCCCTGGACCAAATCGGCTCGCAAAGACCCCGTGAAATCTTTGTTCGTGCCAAGCTACCCCGGCTTCCCGAAAAGCCTGATTTATTAGCTTGTCAGGGGAACTATTGTTGAGGAAGGCAATCAGAAAACACTTACCTAGCGAAACTAAAACGAGGGCCTTTTTTCCTGGGCTAATTTGTATAAGTCCCATGGAGGGACCGGGGAAGGTTTGATGAGGCATAAAATGATGATGAATGCATTTATTGGCCCATTGCTTATCAAAAACGGGGACTGGTATATCTGCTCTCCATTGGACATCAGCTCCAGGAGCTTTAGGGAAAGAGCTAAGACCAAATCTTTCTTCCTTCCTTCCTTCCTTCCTTCCTTCCTTCCTTCCTTCCTTCCTTCCTTCCTTCCTTCCTTCCTTCCTTCCATCCTCCCTTCCTTCCTTCCTTCCTTCCTTCCTTCTTCTTTCTTTTTCTTTCTTTCTCTTTCTTTCCTTCCTTTCTTCCTTCCTTCTTTCTTCCTTCCTTCCTTCCTTCCCTCCCTCCCTCTCCTTTCTTTCTTTCTTTCTTTCTTTCTTTCTTCCTTTCTTCCTTCCTCTCTTCCTTCCTTCCTTCCTTCCTTTCTTCCTTCCTTCCTTCCTTCTCTTTCCTTCCTTCCTTCCTTCCTTCCTTCCTTCCTTCCTTCCTTCCTTCCTTCCTTCCTTCCTTCCTTCCTTCTTTTTTAACTTTTGGAATAAGTTTGTTATCCATAGCAAACATGGTGAAATTGTGCTCAAGATGGTTCTACCCAAAAATAAGTGCGAAGGGGGAAAAAATTCTTCTGTCACCTGCCTGCAGAAAATGCCTCCTCTTGCTTCCCAGACAATATTTGCAAGAATAAGCAACAAAAAGCATATTTTTATTGAATAAACCGAGTTCCTTTCTATGCTGAAAACTCATAAGCAAATATTGATCTTTAACAGATCAAGTGTTAAATACCACTTTACAATGCCTTGGTAAAGCCACACTTGGAATACTGCATCTAGTTTTGGTCACCCCAATGTAAAAAAGATGCTGAGACTCTAGAAAGAGTGCAGAGAAGAGCAACAAAGATGATTAGGAGGCTGGAGGCTAAAGCATACAAGGAACGGTTGCTGGAATTGGGTATGTCTAGTTTAATGAAGAGAAGGACGAGGGGGGACAGGATAGCAGTGTTCCAATATTTCAGGGGCTGCCACAAAAAAGAGGGAGTCAAGCTATTCTCCAAAGCACCAGAAGGCAGGACAAGAAGCAACGAATGGAAACTAATCAAGGAAAGAAGCAACCTGGAACTAAAGAGAAACTTCCTGACAGAACAATTAACCGATGGAACAACTTGCCTCCAGAAGTTGTGGGTGCTCCAACACTGGAAGTTTTCAAGAAGAAACTGGACAGCCATTTGTCCAAAATGGTGTAGGGTTTCCTGCCTGAGCAGGGGGTTGGACTAGATGACCTCCAAGGTCTCTTCCAACTTTATTATTATTGTTGTTGTTATTGTTGTTATTGTTATTATTATTAACACCTCAATCAAAACATTTTAGAATGACCCCCCCAAGCAATATGGGATATTCTTTTTAAATCTTGGAAAGATAGTTGCTAAGGGATGATCAGAGACAAATTAATTGATATTTAGCGCATATTCTTGTGAATTTTAGTGTCTGGGCACGCATGTCAGAAAAATGACTGCTGACCAAGACACTGAAAAATAGAAAGGAACATCAATGAAATAAGAGAATTAGCATTTTTGCAATCTGTGAAAAGAATTCCTGGTTATAAACCTGTTCTGAATACTGTGGAACTGGTGATTTTTTTTTTTATCTGATGGAAGGAAGGAAGATTTATTCCAAAGTGTCCATTTTATGTGTCTGGCTGCTCTGTTCTTCCTTTCTTCCTGGGATTACACCCTCAACATTCTTCCTTTTTGTGGAAAAGAGGCCCCTGTCCTATTTCCATAAGCCTGGCAATATTTTAAGGCCTTATGATTTTTACATGCACGTTTATAAAGATGTATGCGACAGAATGGTTCCTGCAACCTTAGACAATGACAGTTTTGGGGTATAATTGCTTTAATGTGGGCAATTAAGACTAAGTGCATGTAGTTTTACTGACTGTCTTACATTCCCCTGAAACATTACAATGATCAATTGGGCACGATTTGTGAGTTGCTTCTTATTGATCGAATGATAAAATCTCTGACCTTCTTTTGAGGAAGTGATTTGCTAAATTATGACACCCTGTTAAGTTTTTCCCAGTTCAGAGGTGAGGAGTAATGGCATGGGGGGGGGGGACTGGTACTGTGTGGGTGGAGGAGGTTGTGGTTAGGTGGTAAGATGAAAAACGTGTGTATTTTGCCTGAAAAATAAAGGTTTGCTCACTTCGCAGACCTTTCACATATGAATGCGGACCACCTAAACCCATCGGAGTTGGGCGGTTAATACATTCAATACATCAATAAAATAAAAAAATAAATTGCTTTGACTTAGACATGAATTTTAGCACCTTTTTGATGGCCGCTTCAATTTTGTTTCATAATTTAAAAAAAAGAATTTGTACTTTGATAGACAAAGAAGAAGAAGCTGGTTCATGAATGCAATACCTAATTTTTTTTAAAAAGTTCCTTTTTAAGGCCACGTAATTCCTTAATTTGGGGTAGAGGCAGGATGGAGCTGAGCATTTACTGGCCAGATACCCTTCCTGATGCCCATAGGGAGTTCACAGTAGATATTTTTTCTTTGTGATTTAGGAGAGAAATATTTGCGACTACCTAAGATTGAACTCTCAACCTTCTGAGTAGGAGGCGAGTGTGTTCACCACTAGGCTACCACACCGCTCAAGCGGAACATCAAATAATACTGTAAAATGCCAGATGTATCTTACCTAACAGTGATAACAGCAGCTCTTTCAGTTAACTTCCTAACTGGGTTAGGAAATCAAATGATTCTCTTAACTCAGGCTTGGAAAGCAACTTAGTTTTTTCTGAGAAAAATAGAAAGAGACGAATGCCTGTTAGAGCTCTTAGTGATGTCCCAGGAAGGAGAGGGAAACTAAGGCAGAAGTGTTTCCAGGGGATGGTCAGCAAACCCAAGAAGTCACAATGGGGGTGATTGGAACACCTCACGGGTAAAACGCACATTTAAAAAAGGGTGGAATTATAAATACACCATTTTGGTTGCCATCTTGATCATACTCTGTGGATATTCCTGGCAACAGGAAAGGGCACAAAGGTGTGAAGCAGGAGGAAAAAAAAGAACATATGGCCTATTCTGTAGCCAGAGCCATTATTATTATTATTATTATTATTTTAGACCAACAAAACAAAACAAAACACAACAAACATTACACACATACACACGTAATATATCCTTTTTTGTTAACAGCAGTTTGTAACAGTACTCTTCTATTGTTTACATTTCCCCCCTCTTTCTTCTTTGAAATATTTGTCCTTATTGCCCCATTGTTTCTTATTTACATTTTCCTTCTTTCATATTCTACTACTTACTAGGAATCCAACATTATTCATTGTAGTAACACTCATATTTTTTATAAGACTCGACCGGAATTCCAGCTAAGCTTGGTGATCATACAAATATTCTCATGTTATTTAGTGCAAATACTGTTTTTACTCTAATACTATTTCCAACATTAAAATTCACCCCTTTTCATCCAAGTATATTTATTTAATTTTATTTTTGACAGATATAATAATTCCTCCTTTCTTGTTTTATGCTAATATTGTGTATAATGTTTCTAAATTTTACTTTCTCTAGTAATTTTCTATAATACTATTTTATGTAAACTTCCTAAAGATACATCACATCTACATCCAATTATTATTATTATTAGTGGAAAAAAAGAATGTCCATATATATGTCTCTGGAGATTCCCAGTCATCCAGGTCATAGTTATCCCAAAGATGTTTTTTTGCGAGGCAATTGGACTTTCTTGTTTTTCTTTGAAGGCATTTCGCTTCTCATCCAGAAGCTTCCGATGATACAGACAAACATCCAAGTGGCCTCAATGACTCTCTAAAACAGGGGTAGGCAACCTTGGTTCTTTTATGACTCGTGGACTTCAACTCCCAGAATTCCTGAGCCAGCATGGCTCAGCTTGGAAACCTCTCCCTTTTCCCTCAGCATGGCTGGCTCAGGAATTCTGGGAGTTGAAGTCCACGAGTCATAAAAGAGCCGAGGTTGCCTACCCCTGCTCTAAAATAAGGCAAATGACCAGCTGTCTGCAAGGAGTATAAATCTTTCCATTCCCCCACCATCCAGTCAGAGCTGAAGAAGCTTCTCGGGTGAGAAGCAAAACGTCTTCAAAGAAAAAAAACAAGTCCAGTTGTCTTGTGAAAAAGCACCTTTGGGATGTTCATATATGTTTGCTTTTATTTGAGACAAGGAATGCAGATTGCCAAAGACTGTAGACCGGCGGTAGTGAAAATGACGATTGGTATCATCATCGGTTCTTTATGTTGCGTGTGCCTATTGATTAAAAGGATATTTTTTTCTCCTGTTGTGAGAAGAGTCAAACAGTTCAAAATAGAAAAAGAGTGTGCGAAAATGTTAACCGCTTACATCGTGTGACGATTGTACCTTTAACAACCATCACACAACATCTGCCTAGTCCAGGTCCTTGGGAAAGATGGTTGGACAAAACTGCCAAATCCAATCTAAAGACATGGTGGACTCTGCGACCAACTACGATAATAACAGAACCAAAACATCTGGAGCATCACTTGAACACCATCAGCCTTGACCAAACCATCATCAGTCAGTTGCAAAAGGCAGCTTTACTTGGAAGCGCTTGCATCCTACAATGACACCTTTAACAGCACCAAACAACATCTGCCTATCCAGATCCTTTGGAAAGACTCAATATGTCCAGTCCAGGCTAAACATCTGGCTGAGTGGCCAAAAACAGTAATAATGTATGATTTTGGCATTGGCTTTATACAATTCAAAAGACCTAGCCCGCATATTTCTTTACCCTTAATTGCTTTGTTGTTTTCAAGCTTATTAACTATGTCACTCTGACGACTTTTTCTCTTTCAGGCTCTAGCTATAATATTTAATATAAATGACTCTCACTCATTTGCAAGTCTTTGAAGCGTTCTTGAACGTTTAAATGATTGATAGGCTTAATTCACCTCAGAGTTCAAAGTTTTGATACAGGATTAAAACAACAATAATAACAAATAGTGACATTCGAAGATAAAAGATGGCATCCTGATTAAAGGCAGAACAAAATGCTTGGCAGAGGATCAAAACTCTAATTTTCTGTTTGGGGTGATGTCCTTTTCTCTCGAGTTGCAGCAGACAATGCCTGCGAGAAGGAAGAACCAAAGGAGATTCTTGGTTTACCTTCTGGAAATTGAGAATAATTATTCATCCTGGAATAGACTGATCAGTTTTGATCATGACCACACGGAAGCCCAATATGGTAGCCCCTACTCCAATTTGAATAAAGTCAGTTCTGAGAAAATTGGTAGATGCCAGGGCTGTGACCACGAAATTAAAGGCCATTTTTAAATGTGCAACAACAGACATTAAAAAAGGGATGGTTTTAATCACAGGGCTGTGACTCCATCCTGACCTTCTAGATTCTTTTACAGATACTCCTAGTATAAGCAAAAACAACATAATGATGTATAATAATGGAGGGTCTTGCTCCAGATTGCTAAATCAAAAATAGGCATTGGGCGTTGTGTATTTCATGCCTAATTTAGCAGATAACTATCAGGAGCAGAAGCTGAATTCCTTCCTGCCTCCCCGCCATTGGCCAAATAATTAGGATTGGGAACTGATGAAGTTGCCATGTTATAATAATAATAAAGTTGGAAGGGACCTTGGAGGTCCTCTAGTCCAACCCCCTGCTCAGGCAGGTAACCCTATACCATTTCAGACAAATGGCTGTCCAGTCTCTTCTTAAAAATCTCCAGTGTTGGAGCATTCACTGCTTCTGGAGGCAGGTGGTTCCACTGGTTAATTGTTCTAACTGTCAGGGAATTTCTCCTTAGTTCTAGGTTGCTTCTCAGATAAAAGGTAGAGATGAGTTTCAAGCTATCTGTGTTGGCCCAAAAGTCCAGGCTATAAGATATACAACAGAGGAGAGCGTGGCATTCACACAATGTCCCCTAACAAAACAACAACAGGCCTAATAAATGTGGCCATGAAAGATCCAGAAATCTCTTCTTGGAAATATTTCTTCTCCCCAAATACTCAACTCAACAATGAAATGAGACACATTGTTCTTGGATGATCTAGTCCTTTTTGAAGACAAATTGCATCATTTAATCTCTCCAGGTGACATCTTGATTGATCAAACAGTTGTCAAGCTGTTTGTGGTTTCAATGGCTATTAAGCATCTCTTCCCTGGCTTAAACGAGTACATTTGCGATCTGCCCTCTAGCTATTCATAAATTGATATTATGTTGGTGAAACAAGACCTAGCTGAACGTCGCAGACTCCTGGGGGCTAAAGAGACCTTTGAAGAAAATATTTCTATATCGTTTTGCAAACTTCCCCTCCTTTTTTCCCCTCCCTCTCCTTCTCCTCCCCCCCCCACCCCATAACTCACTTCTAGCCCAAAGGCAAAATACTTTACCATTATCTCCCTTGGAACATGCACTAAGTCTCTGCTATTTATGCAGGACTAAGCTGTTTGTGTTCCTCCGTCTGAGCTGGAGAATATTGGAAAAGTCACCCTTCCAGTTTATCAGCAACAGGGCAATCTGAAAACCTTCTCCGTAATGGACAAATCTCCTTCGTGTAATATATTATTCAATTTATAGGCTGCCTTTCTGTTAATTCTAACATTAATTCCAACTCTCATTAACATCTAAGCCAGTGATTCTCTACCTGTGGGTCGGGACCCCATTTGGGGTCGAACGACCATTTCACGGGGGTCGCCAAACAACGCAGTCCACCATTTTTTTCCCCCTTTTCCTTAGCTGTGCTACTCCCTTTTATTCTATTGGCTTTTGAAAGCCAATAGAATAGACTCTCTTGAATAGATTCTAATTCTATTGGCTTTCAAAAGCCAATAGGAATTGTCCAGGCTGTCTCTGCCCTGCTGAGCCCGCCAAAAGTCCCATTCTGCAAACGGTGCTGCACCCGTTGAGTCGTCCTCGACTTATGACCGGTTGAGTAGTCCTCAACTTACGACCAGTTGGGGGTCGCGGCATTAAAAAGGTTGAGAACCACTGAGCTAAGCTAACATGAAAACCAGCCATTAAGAATAATTTGGTCCATGAGCTATAGTTTCACCACCTTCTTAAATACCACCTTCCAGTGACTGGAAGACGCTCAGAAGAAAGACCTTCTCTTAAGACCTGACAATTGAGCTTCTGGAAGGGAGGAACTTTCTCAGAATGGCCTAGCCTACAGGTCGGCAACCTGCGGCTCCGGAGCCGCAATGTGGCTCTTTGAGCCTTCCCCTGCGGCTCCCAGCCTCCTCTGCCATTTTGCAGAGAGAGACAGAGAGAGGCAATTGCGCTTCTCTCTCTCTCTCTCTCTCTCTCTCTCTCTCTCTCTCTGTGTGTGTGTGTGTGTGTGTGTGGGTGTTTGTGTGTGTTTGTGTGTAAAAAAGAGAGTGGACTCACAGTGTTCTCCGAAGAGCTGAAAAGCTTATTGGGCTGAGCTCCTCCCTTTGCTGCATCTCTGCAGGAAGCAGGAAGCAGGAAGGGCAGGAGAGAGCTAGCTAGCCCAGCTGTGCTGACTCAGGAATTCTGGGAGTTGAAGTCCATGAGTCATAAAAGAGCCGAGGTTGCCTAACCCTGTTGGAGAACAGCTGGAAGCCAGCTTGCCAGGTGGGCAGAAGATTGGAGAGAGGGGGGGGGGGAGAGAGAGAGAAAGAGAGAGACACACACAGAGAGACAGAGACCCTTCTGACATCTAAAATGAAGATAATACTGCATATATCCTTTTTTACCTTTATTACATACACATACACACACACACACACACACACTAAAGGTAAAAAAGGATATATGCAGTGTTTCTTCTGTTAAACTAAGGTGACCAAACTTTTTTACAATGAAAAGGAGGACACAAATAAATCAAAGGAAAAAATATCATAAATAAAAGAAACATTTTATTCATTGCAACAATAATACAGACAACTTAACTTGCATGTGCAAAGTTTGCCAGCCGGGTGTTTTGGTGCGCTCAGCAGCAATTCCTATTGGCTTTCGAAAGCCAATAGGGGGAGTAGCACAGCTCATGCAAAAGTTGAAAAAAAAACCATCAAAAAAAAGGTGCCGGAATGCCATTCTGAGCATTCTATGAGGAAAAAAAAAAAAGCCCTGCAGATTAGTCTTCAAATGAGTGGAGGTGGCGCAGCAGTTAGAGTGCAGTACTGCAGGCCACTTTAGCTGACTGTGTTCAGCAGGTCAGCGGTTCAAATCTCACTGGATCAAGGTTGACTCAGCCTTCCATCCTTCTGGGGTAGGTAAAATGAGGACCCAGATTGTTGGGGGCAATGTAAATATATAGATATACATTGCTTACTGGTGTGCACCGCTTAGAGAGTGCTTGCACTTAAAGCGGTATATAAGTCTCATAAATAAATAAATAAATAAATAAATAAATAAATAAATAAATATTGAAAAGGAGGATCTGCAGGAGGACACTTTTCGAGGGAGGACAGAACTTACAAAAGGAGGACTGTCCTCCCTAAAGGAGGACAGTTGGTCACCTTAGTTAGTTAAACGTCTCGCCCAATAATGTAGCTAGAGAGACTGATGACTTGATTTGTGTAAGAGTCTTCCGGTCTCATCTTTTTCTTCATGTAAAAACATCCCTTAGAAACATAACAATTTGCCTTTCCCAGACAAAATGGCGGTCCTCAGGTCAGAAAGATCTATGTAGCCTTCATTTCCGAAGACGCTCATTCATCTCAAAGCAACAGATGAGAAGTACATATTTCAGAAAGCCAGAGGCCGCAAAGTTCGTGAATGAGCTGGAGTTTCTTGATCTTCGTGTTAGGTTGAGCCTTAATCCTCCTTTATCATGACACAGTTCACCTGATAACAACTTCTTTGCCACTTACGAAGTGCTTTGAAGATTTATTAGGTACTTGTCAGGCAATGTTTTGAAGGCAAAACCTTTTAACATAAACTCTGGGCCTGAATCTTTCATCTGAAGAAATGTTCCTCGAAAGACTGACTTCAGCAACACAACGGGTCAAAGAGAAACAGAGTGAGATTCAAACGTCACCTTTTTTCTTTTTCCTTTTTCTTTTGCTCCAGGATCAACAATTTCCCCCAATTGCTAAGTATTTCCTTTAATAATGAAATGACTAAATTACAAAACTTTTTATTAAATAGTTTTTGCCAGATGTTCTTGAACAAACTAAAGCATTTGCCTTTTTTTTTTTTAAATAAAAAATCAACATTCCTTCTTCTTCCAATGATTCACTACTTCAAGACAGTTTTGGACATACAGTCTGATTATTTAATGGCTGCAACATTGCACGGCCAACTGAACATTGTAATTTGCAGTGGAATTAGTTTGCCCATTCAGCTGTAAGTTGTCAGAGTTGTATATGTGCCCTAATGCTTTATCATGTATTTCTGTTCTGTCTGTCTGTCTGTCTGTCTGTCTGTCTGTCTGTCTGTCTGTCTGTCTAACTCTGTCTGTCTCTCTCTGTCTCTGTCTCTGTCTCTCTCTTTCCAGCCAACCATCATTTATTTATCAATCTACACAGTGTTTCTCAACCTTGACAATTTTAAGGCATGTGGACTTCAGCTCCCAGAATTCCACAGCCAGCAATGCTGGCTGTGGAATTCTGGGAGGTGAAGTCCACATGCCTTAAAATTGTCAAGGTTGAAAAACACTGATTTTCTACCATATATCTATCATCTCCCTCCCTCCCTGAGGTTCTTTTGCTTTCTAGCCCATGTAAAAACATTAAACAAAGCACACTAACAACCATTCTGTTGGAAATCCGTAGGTTTTCAGCAAAGGCCCTTTTGTGCTGTGTTTTTCTGATATTTTCTCACTTCAACACTATAGGAAAAGAATCTCTGGAAAAATTGTATCAGGTGGTTGCTGATGAATCTATGCTCAATATCATAATCAAGAAAGCTTTGGATTCTTCATGCACAAATGTAACACTGGTCCAGACATGAAAAATGGTAATTACAAGCATGCATGCAATGCCATCAGATTTAGAGATTTTTGTGTGTGTGTGTTTTTTTTCCCTCCAAGGAGAAAGCACTGAAAACAAAGCAAAAATATCAGAAAAGCAAACCAGCCAACCGATTAACCACAGCTCAACAACTGGGTATCAATTTGGAGGGGGGCATTTCTGAAATATTCCTCGTGTCTTGAAGAACGTTACTTCAAATGTTTACACTTGACCACTGCATACTAACTACTATTTAGAGGGACACAGAATATCCAAAGAAGGTGATTTTTAAATCCAGGTACATAACCATCAGCAGTTGTGTTGAAATTATATGCTATATTCTTAGGTATTATTTATTTCCTCTCTAGAAAGCCAGTGGTAAAACTCTTTCATGTTATCAAAATAAAAGTTTAAATCTCTATACTTAACCTGTCCAAAGTAGAAAAGCTAAATTATACAAGGTTATAATTTATCTTTTTTTGCAAGGAACAGCCTGATCTCTGCGTTGTTTTTGCTGCAAGCTACATTGCTTCACAATAGTAACTGCTTCTTATGTCAACATCATGGCTATTCAGAAATGTCCATTTTTGAATATAGATATTTTCCATCCTCTCTGAAAAATATACAGTATGCATTCAGTTCTATTAGGGCTCTTGAAATATTTAAGAGAAATGAGTAGCTGATGTACATTCACATGTAGTCTGAACACTATGTGCAAATCATGGAAAATCTAAGTCTGAATTATGCGGTTCGTTTGCAAATCAATCATGTCCAACAATGAAAGGGAATTTGAAACCCTAATCTAATTCAGCCTGAATTACTGTAAATTACTGAATTTACACTGAATTACTGAACTAAGTCAGCTGAATTTGGATTGCTGGGTCAATTCTGGAAAAGCTGTCTGGTATACAAGTGGAAACCTCCAAATTGATTTGAAGGGATTTAATTGGGAGAATTCAAATGCAGATGTAGATTTAGTCTGAAAATTCAGTTTGACTCAAGAGTCTCAGGTAAATTGCCTTGTAACTGAATTTTCAGATAATGTATTTGTCAGGCCATGCATGCTGTCTGGGGAATTCTGGGAGTTTTGAAGCCCACAAGTCTTCAAATTGCCAAGGATGGACATCCTTGGTTTAGCCCCTTTATGACATTTATTTAGGCATGATAAATAATATTTTTTAAACTCACAGTTGAACATGTGAACAACTCACTTGAATATTATTGAGTTCAGGTCTCACCAAATTATTTAAACCTCCATCTTTTTTATTTTATTACAGTGGACACCTAGATTTGTCTGGAAGGTTCCCAGAGAAGGTCTGAAAGCAGTAGTCTTCTTCTGCAGATACTTCCCAACAGTAGATACTCTAACTCTAAAGATCCTGAGAGAATATTGTCAACAACTGATGTTACAAACAGTAAAAGATGAGATCAAATGGTTATACTAACCCCAGAATATTAAGGGATTAGTTTACCCATTTGATCTCATCTTCTACTCATTGTAACATCAGTTGTGATCAGTAAAGACTATTAAGGTACATGAGATATCTTCAGAGCTTTGTCCAACTTGAGTGTCACACCAACTACTAGGGGAACTGCAAAATAACTTTACAGCTGCTATACTAATTCATTAACAAAAGGAGGGGATAACAAACCACACAATACTGAAACCAGTTAGCCTATGCCCAAAGTTGCTTGACTTTCTCTCTAGAGCACACTTCAAATGCTCTTCCATCTGCAGTCATGGATGGTGGACTTAACCAGACATCCTTTTCATATAGAAGATGCTTCTGATGTAATTGAAATCTTAGAAACTATCTTCCAGACGTTTCCTTGTAGATTCTGCAAGGAATCAGATACTTGCAACTAATTCAACTATTAATAGACTGCCTGTCTGTGCAGACCAAAGATAAGCAATCTGAAATCACCAGTACAATAGCTAATATTCTGGGATTTTATTATAGTCCGATTTCCGAAATTGTACTTAGTTTTTTAAACATTTATGATCTGGTCTTGGACTGTAATAAAATGTTGGTTTGAGCTGTGCAATTTCTGGGTCTGTCTGACCATCGGGATGAATAAACCTCGGTGAGTTTCTGATTCTTATTCACCTAGGGATCCCAACATATATTTTAAATAAGAATGCAGCTCTGAGTTCCATGGATTGATGGATTGTTTGTACAAAACACTTCCGTGCTGCATTCACTGCACCACAGATAAAGCCAGAAAAGTCCATCTTATTGTTCTTGTAAATTACATTCTTAGCTGTATCTCAGTTTCACAGCAGGGTTGGAATCCGGTGTTGAAAATCATAATAGTTCCTCCAAGACATTGCGTCACAGAGATCCTGGCTTATATAGACCAGATAGCCCTAATTCTTTTGCTTATTTCATTGTTCCAGAGAGATCCGATGTAGCGTACTGGGATTTTACTCAGGGTCACTTCAAGACAGAGTCCCCAAATATTGCAAGCGTGTTGCGATGACTCCATCTCTTCATTTAACACAGGACTTTGCAAAATGGAGCACACGGCCAAACCATTTCCAGATGGCTTTGCATTGGCTCCATAGAGTCGCCCCAAAAATGCAAATAAAATATTTGCTGCCTGCTACTAGAAACAGAGTCATTCCAGGAGTGAAGCAGCCATTCTACCTTGTAACATTTCAGAGAAAATGTTCTTTTTTCGCTTCTCTTTTTTTTCCCCTCCTTTCTTTTTTAATGCCTTCTCTGATCTGTTAATCATGCATCACAAATTGGTCTGGAATCCGTCTTCCCGGATATTGGATGAAGGCACCAGGCACACTTCCCCCCCCACGTTCTTTTTTCCCCTTTTTTCTTTTTCTTTTTTTTCCTGAATGGCAAACACACTTCAAGAGAGATTTGGCAGGAGCTTTGAAAAGCAAACACTATTTTACTTGGAAAATATTAATAACCTTTATGACACCTGCCTTTTGATCTTAAGAGAATCATTAGATGGCTTGCACAGCTGAAGCCTTTGTGGTACCTTTTGAGCAACAAAAGAGATTAATAGATGATCAGAGGGTTTTCTTTGGCTCGGCTGGCTAAGGAGCGGGCAGGGATGGTAGAGGCTACAGGTGTTTCTCAAAGGGTCTCCTGAACTGATGAAAACAGTTTCTTTGGCCTTGCCCAAACTGTTCTCGTGGCAGCTGCCAAAACTTGCTTCAACCACCATCTTTGAATTTTGACCCCAAAAGCAACTGGTGGTAGATTCAATATATGTTCTGCATCAATATATGTTCTGGATATGTGCTGCAGCTGCCAAAAAGGCCAACCCAGTGCTGGGCTGCATTAACAGAGGGATAGAATCAAGATCACCTTAAGTGTTAATACCACTTTACAATGCCTTGGTAAGGCCCCACTTGGAGTACTGCATCCAGTTTTGGTCACCATGATGTAAAAAAGATGTTGAGACTCTACAAAGAGTACAGAGAAGAGCAACAAAGATTATTAGGGGACTGGAGGCTAAAACATATAAGAAACAGTTGCTGGAATTGGGGATGTCCAGTTTAATGAAGAGAAGGACGAGGGGGGACATGATAGCAGTGTTCCAGTATCTCAGGGGCTGCCCCAAAGAAGAGGGAATCAAGCTATTCTCCAAAGGGCCTGAAGGCAGAACAAGAAGTAATGGATGCAAACTAATTAAGGAGAGGAACAACCTAGAACTAAGGAGAAACTTCCTGACACTTAGAACAATTAACCAGTGGAACAATTGCCTCCAGAAGCGGTGAATGCTCCAACACTGGAAGTTTTTAAGAAGAGACTGGACAACCATTTGTCTGAAATTGTGTAGGGTTTCTTTCCTGAGCAGGGGGTTGGACTCGATGACCTCCAAGGTCCCTTCCAACTTTATTATTATTATTATTATTATTATTATTATTATTATTATTATTACTACTACTACTACTATTATTATTATTATTATTATTATTATTATTATTATTATTATTATTATCTGAGAAAGGATGCATAACATGGTCTCTCCTTCCAAGAACAGAACAGGATCGATCAAGTAATAATTCCAGATCTGAGACCTCTAAAATAAACCTAAATAAAGCATGATACAAAAAAAAAAAAAAGATGCTGAAGTCCTAGAAACAGTGCAGAGAAGAGTCACCAAGATGATCAAGGATCTGAGGCTCAATCATATGATGAATGGCTAGGGGAACTAGGTAAGTTTAGCTTCACAAAGAGAAGCTTTAGCGGAGACCTGATAGCATCTTCCAAGACTTGAAGGGAAGAGGGGGTCAAAGAAGGACTAGGGGTGACATGATAGCAGTGTTCCAATATCTGAGGGGCTGCCCCAAAGAAGAGGGAGTCAAGCTATTTTCCAAGATGCCTGAAGGCAGGACAAGAAGCAATGGATGGAAACTAACCAAGGAGAGAAGCAACCTAGAACTAAGGAGAAACTTCCTGACAGTTAGAACAATTAACCAGTAGAACAACCTGCCTCCAGAAGTGGTGAATGGTCCAACACTGGAAGTTTTTAAGAAGATTAACCTGGAACTAAGGAGAAATTTCCTGACAGTTAGAACAATTAACCAGTGGAACAGCTTGCCTCCAGAGGCTGTAAATGCTGCAACATTGAGGTTTTTAAGAAGAGATTAGACAACTATCTGTCTGAAATGATATAGAGTATGGGGTTGCACTATAAGATCTCCAAGTTTCCTTCTAAGTCTGCTATTCTGATATTGAGGTGACTCTTCCTCTTGTAATGAGAATCTCTCCATCCACCAGTCCCAGGGGGAGATAAAGAAAGAAAAGAAAGGATATGGAACGAGAGCTTGAATTTGCCCTCCTGGCATCCAATCCCATTTTGTTTCTTGTGTGGATTTTCTGGCGTCCCTGCGCTGCGGCATCCCTTAAGAACATTATTGCAGAGAAAACCGTAGCTTAACTCAGAAGGCAGATTTGTCTCATTTGCATTTTTGAAGCCATGTGTGAACCACAGGGCACTTCAGAAATTCACCCATCTTTTCAAATTTTGGAATGCCGTTCCAGGAGCAAAAGAAGGATTTGCAAAAAGCATCTATTTGCAAAAGACATGGGAAATTAAAGAAGGGTGCCTGAGTGGAATAACAGAATAACAGAGTTGGAAGGGACCCTGGAGGTCTTCTAGTCCAACCCCCTGCTCAAACAAGAAACCCTATATCATTTCAGACAGATAGCTGTCCAGTCTCTTCTTTAAAACTTCCAGTGTTGGAACATTTACTGCTTCTGGAGGCAGGTTGTTCCACTGATTAATTGTTCTCACTGTCAGGAAGTTTCTCCGTAGTTCTAGGTTGCTTCTGTCCTTGATTAGTTTCCATCCATTGCTTCTTGTCCTGCCTTCAGGTGCTTCTTCGTGGATGAAGTTCCTGGCCCAATGAAGTTGTTGAGTGACATTGTCCAAATGTTGCCCAGCTTAGAAATGGACAAAAATGCACTACACGTCTGATACAGGAGTCAGTCATGTGAAACCTAAGACTAGAAAAGATCACAGGAAGGGCTCCAACAGTCACTGCCGGGAAGAAAAGTAAAAGAAAATAAATATGATTTCTCTATCATAGGAAAACGCACATAACTTTATACCCAGGAAGAAAAGAAAGAATGAACATGCTGTGCAGGTGACCTTTTAGTGTTATTTATGCCATAGAAAAGCCAC
Organism: Crotalus tigris; assembly: GCF_016545835.1. NCBI lineage: Eukaryota > Metazoa > Chordata > Lepidosauria > Squamata > Viperidae > Crotalus > Crotalus tigris. The sequence goes on along the minus strand of NW_024096999.1, from coordinate 978,322 downwards.
ACATGAATGCTTGAAAAGAGGTTTTCCTTTTTGCGATGCCATCTTGAAAACTCTCAAGGAAACAGCATTCAGCACCGTTCATCCTTCGGTCCTTTCACCCCACTAAAATCCAAGTTGGTCTGCCTGTTTTTGAATTCTCCAGTCTAATTCAAACAAAGAGGTCACAAGGCGTTTGCCAACAATTGTGTGCTGATAAAACATTATTAGAAGATAAAATGCAAAGAGCAAGTGAAAAGAGAACCTTGACATTTAGAGAAGGCAGAATAATAGAATTGGAAGGGACCTGGGAGGTCTTCAAGTCAAACCCCCCTGCTTGAGTAGGAGACCCTATACCAGTGATGGTGAACTTTTTAGAGACCGAATAACCCCAAACTGTCCTGCCCCGGCCACCCCCACTCTACCCCCGCTCTGCCATACCCCCACCTGCCCACAGGGCCACCCACCGCCTCCATGGCCCACCGCAGATTGCCCAGGCAGCCCTGCAACACTATGGCGGCCACACTCTCCGCCCGTGCCCCGGAGCATCATCTGTGCGCGACAGGGTATGAGGGCAGAGTCCTTGTCTGCACTGCTCTGCATAGGCCACGCCTGGTGATGACTCTCCTCCGGGGGGTTTGCTAGTGAGGAGGGGGCTATGGGGGAGGTGGGGGTGGGACAACAGTGCACGTGCCCACAGAGAGGTCTCCGAGTGCCACCTCTAGGACGCATGCCATAGGTTCGCCATCACTGCCCTATACCATTTCAGACAAGTGACTATCCAATCTCTTCTTAAAAATCTCCAGTGATAGAACATCCACAACTGCTGAAGGCAAGCCACACAGGTCCCATGTGTCTGCTATCGTGACATCTGTAAATGTAGGTAATTCTCGACTTATGAAGGTGTTGTTAAGCAGGACATTCGTTAAGTGAGTTTTGCCTCATTTTACGACCTTTCTCGCCACAGTCGTCAAGTTAGGAAGAAGGTTGCTAAGTACATCTGGCTTCTCCATTGACATCCCCATAAGCATGGCAGGGAAGATCATTGAGGAATCTAGAGAGATCTAGAGTCCTGAAGAAGACTTTGGTGTAAATGAGCTAACCTCAAAACTGTCTGAGGAACCAAATGGAACATTATAATATTTTATTCCAAAATAGATTTTTTTTTTTTTTTGCTGAGGGCCCTACCTTGAATAATTCACGCCAATTAAAAACGACCACTCTCACATTGAAAAGCCCCTAGGAGAGTTCAACAGAAGTTATGACCAGCATAGTCATTAGATGTACCAACTGGGCACACCCAGAATCTGAGCAACCCAACCTGTAAATTGGTGCCCTGGACTTTACCTCTGTCTGTCAATCAATTACAGTCATCAATCACGGCCAGCGAATGCCTGCCTCAGCAGAGCGAATGGCTTAAATCACAACTGTTGAGTTAATACTTTTCATACTGGAGACCTTAAAAAGCTCCTTTAGGGATTCTTCTCCATTATTGCATCAAAATTAATGAGATCTTAAAGCATGCACTATATCATTTGCAACATAATACTCTGCTAAATGGAAAACATCAAAATTGAGCATAATTTATTGCTATTTACATTTGCTTGTTAATTAGCAGTCCTCAGCAATGATCAAGTAATTGAGGAGAAAGGTTTTTTTTTTAAGCCAAGTTCCTTGGAAGAGAGATTAGGGCTCAAAGCATGCCTCTCGCTAATTAACATGGGAGAATGTAAGTACATATATCCACGTTGGAAGTGAGAGCACAGAACTTGAAAGTAAACAAAAACACAATTTTATGAACTCACAGAAGATTTATCTTTCACGCTGGAAATTGTCAATGCACTGGGACCATTACATTACCTCATGTTTAATTCTGCATCATATTACAAAGCTTGACTTGGATCGGTTATTCTCTCTCAGTCTTGTTTTCCTCGCAAAGCTGTGGTGAGGAACAGCTGAATTTGGCCTGGGAGACAGAGAATAGAAAATGGCGGCTATATAAACCCATGTCCAATATACCGTTCACACCAAAAGCAGAGATACCCTAAAATAGAAACGGTTACAAATAAACCGTGACTGCCATTCAAATGTGAGATAGCTGTTCACTTTCTAAACATCTAACCTAGTGATGTTAGAGATAATTGTCTAATAAACCTCTGAAATTAATCCTTCTGTGATCCCCACGTGCTCTTTCTGTGTTGTTGCTCGTTCCAAAGGGGCTATGAATTTATTTGCAATCCAAAGTTGCACATCTTTTTAAAGCCTCTGTAACCTCCATGAGTGGGCCTTATCTCTCCAACCTTTTGGAAGACATTCCCTTATGATTCCCTTGGGATGTCTCCAAAGCACCTGAGGGCAGACAAGCAATAACAGGTGGAATATCATTAAAGTGAGATCCAGCCTAGAACTAAGGAGGAATTTCCTGACAGTGAGAACAATCAGTAGGGTCCTTTAACTTTGGAGATTTTGAGTGCTCAATCACTGGAGTTTTTAAGAATAGAATAGAATAGAATAGAACAGAATAGAATAGAATAAGTGAAGAATAGAATAGAATAGAATAGAATAGAATAGAATAGAATAGAATAGAATAGAATAGAATAGAATAGAATCTGGAAGGGACCTTGGAGGTCTTCTAGTCCAGCTCCCTGCTTAAGCAGGAGAACCTATACCATCTCAGATAGGTGAATGTCCAGTCTCCTCTTGAAAATCTCCAGTGATGGAGTGCTCACGATCTCTGGGGATAAGCTGTTCCACTGGTTAATTGTCCTCACTGTCAGGAAGTTTCTCCTTAATTCCAGATTGCTTCTCTCTTTGATCAGTTTCCAACCATTGTTTCTCCTCCTTCTCCCTGGTGCTTTGGAGAATAACGTGACCCCCTCTTCTTTGTGGCAGCCCCTCAAATACTGGAAAACTGCTATCATGTCTCCCCATTTCTACTTTTTTTTAGACTAGCCAAACCCAAGTCCCGTAGCCTTTCTTCTTCCTATGTTTTAGTCTCCAGGCCTTTGATCATCTTAGTAGCTCTTCTCTGATTTTTTTTCCAAACTCTCAACATCTTTTTTGTGACGTGGTGACCAAAGAAGAGATGGGACAACCGTTTATCCAGAATGATATAGGAACTTCTGCCACAGGCAGGGGGTTGGATGAATAGACTTTGAGATCCCTTCTAACCTTACTGTTCTATATTCTATGCTTTTCTTTGGGCTGCGTAGAAGAATGCTGCAGATGGGTGGAGAGAAAATGAGCAGGATACTAATCTGTGATTCTTGACTGCTGCTCAATGAAATTAGTTCTTGGTCCCAGCAGGAATGTCTTTTTTGATAATCCAGATCAATGTTAATTTCACTTCCACAAACTAGAAGGAAGTTGGTTGTCTTAAAGAAAAGGCCTGTTGTGATTCCCTGCCAGCCTGTGCTCCCAACAGCTGAGTCTGAGGAATCTGAGGAGGAGGTGGAGGAGGCATTTGAAGGGCCATCAGGGGCAGAGGGAGGCTCTGATGAATTACAGGACTCACGGTTTGATGCAGAGCCTGGGCCCTCCAGTTGTGTTCCTGATGAAGCTCAGCTGTGTGAGGAGAATGAGTCAGACTCGGAGGACTCACACCTGATGGACATGCTAATTGATGCTCGCAAATGTCATCAATTAGCAAGAGTAAATCAGCAGCAGTCAATGCGGCAACTCCAGAGTAAAAGGAGAAGGCAATGAGAGGCAACACCTTGGGACTGCTGTATAAAAAGAGGAGGTGTGGGCGGTGCTGGTTGCTGAAGGCAACCATTTGCAAAGTACTTCTTTGGATTCTGGTCTGTTCGTTGTGCTTGTGACTACTCTTCTGTTTGCATTGTGTTTCCTATGGACTATTTCCTTCCTTTGGACTTGAGTTTTGCTGTTTGTGTTTTGGACTATTTGGCAGGTTTGTCACCCATATTAAAAGGAGTTTGTTTTGTTTTAAAGTCTCCAGCCTATTTTATCAATAGGGGTTTGGTCCTTGTGCCTTTAACAAGGACAGCAATAGGCTGGGATAGAACAAGGCCACACTGGGTTTGAACAGTGCCCCAATGCTATAGGAGAATATTTATATGTCATATATTAAATTTCTACACCATCCATCTCACTTAAATGGCTCTTAGTATAACTCAACTGTATGCAAGTGTTCTTGGAAGCTTAGGGTCTCTGAACTAAGGCCGTTCAATGGAACCGCATTTACATGGAGGGAAGTGTGTAGTGGAGTGCCCCAGGGCTCTGTTCTGGGCCCAGTGCTCTTCAACATCTTCATCAATGATTTGGATGAGGGGATACATGGGGAACTCATCAAATTTGCGGATGACACCAAGCTGGTAGGAATAGCCAACACTCCAGAAGACAGGCTTAAGATACAGGAGGATCTGGACAGACTTGAACACTGGGCGCTATCTAACAAAATGAAATTCAATGGTGAAAAAAGTAAAGTTCTACATTTATGCAAGAAAAACCAAATGTACAGGTATAGTATAGGGGGTACCTTGCTCAATAGTAGTAACTGTGAGAGGGATCTCAGAGTCCTAGTGGACAATCACTTAGATAGGAGGCAGCTGTGTGCTGCAGCTGCCAAAAAGGCCAACACAGTGCTAGGCTGCATTAACAGAGGGATAGCATCAAGATCTCGTGAAGTATTAATACCACTTTACAATGCCTTGGTAAGGCCACACTTGGAATACTGCATCCAGTTTTGGTCACCACGATGTAAAAAAGATGTGAGACTCTAGAAAGAGTACAGAGAAGAGCAACAAAGATGATTAGGGGACTGGAGGCTAAAACATATAAGGAACGGTTGCTAGAATTGGGTATGTCTAGTTTAATGAAGAGAAGGATGAGGGGGGGACATGATAGCAGTGTTCCAATATCTCAGGGGCTGCCACAAAGAAGAGGGAGTCAAGCTATTCTCCAAAGCACCTGAAGGCAGGACAAGAAGCAACGGATGGAAACCAATCAAGGAGAGAAGCAACCTAGAACTAAGGAGAAACTTCCTGACAGTTAGAACAATTAACCAGTGGAACAACCTGCCTCCAGAAGCGGTGAATGCTCCAACACTGGAAGTTTTTAAGAAGAGACTGGACAGCCATTTGTCTGAAATGGTGTAGGGTTCCTACCTGAGCAGGGGGTTGGACTCGATGACCTCCATGGTCCCTTCCAACTTTATTATTATTATTATTATTAGTAGTAGTAGTAGTAGTATATAGAACTATAACAGGGGTCTCCAAACTTGGAGACTTTAAGACTTGTGGACTTCCACTCCTAGAATTCCCCAGCCATCCAGGCTGGCTGGGGAATTCTGGGAGTTGAAGTCTACGGGTCTTAAAGATGGCTAAGATTGGAGACTCCTGAACTATAACGTCCCATCCAATGCTTGAAATGGGGGCGTTCACATCTCACTTCAAAACAGAAGACGGGGAAATAAAACAGATCAGAGAAACAGACTTTTGCAAGCAAAAGCATCTAGACAAAACATGATTAATGCTAACAACGTCTGGATTGTGCACTCAACTGAGATAGGAGTCAACATGTTTGGTAACATCAAACAGAATCTGATACCTGCGTATATAAGATTAACGTTTATAGTGATCTGTAGCTTTGCCTGTTCCAAGGAGACAAAGAGACGCAGCCAGGAGGGACGTTTAAATAATAAATTGGCACTGAAAATCTTCCCCGGTGCTTAACAAAATCTGGCATTGTATATAAACTCATATTTGAGTCTATTTTTTTTTAAAAAAATTAAACCTTTGACTATTATCAGCCTAGAAACACGGTCTACAATGTTAACAGACAAAACAAGGCGAAACATGAGTTGTTACGGCATGCCTAAATTAGACAGATATACCCTACAGCACACAAACCATGTCAGGATCCCTGCTGGAGGGAAAGGGCTGGGTTAGTGGGAGACAGGATGGAAATGACATTTTCTACGATTGCGTTTTGCTTCTCAGCAACGTTCACATTTGACTAGGTAAGAGGGTTTTCAACCCAGTGTTCACAAACGGGCCTTCTCCAAGAGAAGTGCTGCTGTTAAACAATTTAGCAGAAGAATTTCTGCCCGCCTCAGATTTCCCCAACTGATGTTTTAACGATTATTCAGCCAGAAAAGCTGCCAAAATTTGTGTCTCTGAATGCTTTTAGTCCCAGGAAGGTGTGAAAAATGAAAGGGGGAACCTTATTTCAATGGTTCCCCCTTTCGATGGACCATCATCTGGGATTTAGTTCAGGGTAGACAGGAACATCTATAGACTCCAAAGCACCTCCAAAGTTAATTCTAAAGTGTAACAGAAGAGAACCAGTCACCTCTTTTATGGGAAGCAAATAGCAAAGTAATTTAATTTGTACTCATCTTATTTTCATTTAAACATGCCCTCTTTCTTGATCTGGTGTTGTGTACTTCTTTGAAGGAAGCTCTTGAATGACGTTCTGTATCCTTCATTGAGAAGGTCTCAAGATGGTACCAGAATTGACCTATGGGTCATATGGGTCATCTGAATAGGTTATTACCCTGTAAAGATATAAAGTTTTGAGTCTTTGACAACCTGTCAGTTCGGATTAATAAACAATCAAACTCCCCTAAACCAGGGATGTCCAACGTTGGCAACTTTAAGACTTTTGGACTTCAACTCCCAGAATTCCCCAGCCAACCATGAAGTGGAAGTCCACAGATCTTAAAATTGCCAAGGTTGGACACCTCCTGCCCTAAACTTCCAGAGCTGTTAAATCTCATAGAATAAAGTTATATGAAATAAGGTAATATGAAATGTCTTGATAGAAATATTTTAGCCAGGAACCTTAGGTCATAGAACGTGCACATATATAAACATTTATTTATTTATTAAATTTATATGCCACCTCTTTACTGTTATGACAATTCTGAGTGGCTTACAGCATAATAAGAAGATAACATAAAACAATTAAAAATGAAGAAAGATTAAAAACTAAAAGAAACAAGAGACAGGTGGCATGGGCAGGTGGTCTCTCTACAACCATGCCAGAAAAGACCCCCCTTATTGGGGGACCCCAGACTAACTAGCAGAGACAGTTTTATACTTTTTCCTGATATAATATCAGTCAACAACTGCAACAGAAGAATATGTCATTCACCCTTGTGGAAATTGAAAAGGACACAATCTGACAAAAGTGATCATCATTAATTAATTGCCTGATCCTATGCGCAGGTATGTGGCAATACTGGGCTGTCTTATATCTGGGCAGATATTTATGGTATCACTCTTCAACTTCTATAAGTATAATCTGTGAACGAATGAAAAAAAAAGACCCACATTATCCAGTTTTCCCTGCCCCCCCCCCCTTTCCAAAGACCTGTTTCTTTAAAAAACATCAACAAAAAGAGTCACAGACATGGTGCCAAGTTGCTTTCACAAGTCTCTGCCTACCCAATTTGGCAACACCAAAGTATAAATTGAAGATAACCTTGCTGGGTACGCAGCTGCTGGAAATTACCATTCTGCTTAGAGATAATTGGCAATTAGTTAAACAACACTCATTAAACTCTTTTCTCCTGGCTCCGGCGGGTACAAGTCAATCTTTCAAAATTTAAATTAAAATAAACTTTGGGCAAACTTGTTCCAGTCCTTCTTTCCTTCTGCCTCTTCCTCTCTCCCGTTCCTTGAAAAAAGTCATTAGAAACTTTACAACTCGGGCATTTCTTGAAAGCAGCAAGGATGGAAGAGAAACTGAGCACGCTAATATACTTTCAGAAAGAGAAATTACAGGGGATCCTTGACTTACAACCGTTCATTAAGTGACGGTTCAAAGTTACAACAGTCCTGAAAAATGATCCTTTTTCACACTGACGACCGTTGCAGCCTTCCCACGGTCATTTGATCAAAATTCAGATAATTGGCAACTGACTGATATTTATGACAGTCGCAGCGTCCTGGGGGGGGGGGAATCATGTGATCCCCTTTTGTGATCTTCTGACAAGCAAAATCCATGGGGAAGCCCGATTCACTCAGCAACCGGGTTACTAACTTAAAAACTGCAGCGATTCACTTAAGAACTGGGGCAAGAAAAGTCATAAAATGGGTCAAAACTCACTTAACAAATGTCTCAACAAAACCTTTGGGCTCAACTGCGCTTGTAAGTCGAGGATTATCTGGGTTTAAAGAGGCGGCTGCAGGAATGCATTATAAGAACCAGAACTTTAGGTGTTTGCTGGTACAATAAGATGTATTTATAGGGTTGTTTTTTTTTTTTTTAAAGCACCACGATAGAAAAAATATGTTGAGTCCTTGGAAAATTTGCAGAGAAGAGCAAGCAAAATGATAAAGCATTTGGAGAGTGAACTGTGTGAGGGATGATTGTGGGAACTAGGATATGCTTAGCCTATTAAAGAGAAGGATTAGGTGACATAGTAGAGTGTCCCAATATCTAAGGTGCTGCCATAAAGAAGAGGCACCAAAGAGAGAAGCAACCTGGAATTAAGGAGAAACTTCCTAACAGTGAGAACAATTGACCAGTGGAACAGCTTCCCTCCAGAAGTTGTGGGTGCTCCATCACTGGAGGTTTTTAAGGAGAGACTGGACAGCCACTTGTCTCAAACTGTATAGGGTCTCCTGCCTGAGCAGTGGGTTGGACTAGAAGACCTTCAAGGTCCCTTCCAGCTCTATCAGAATCAGATTCTGATTCTATTCTCCAAAGCACCTGAGAGCAGGACAAGAAGAAAATGGTAGAAGTTGGTTGAAGAGACATCAGATATAGATAAAAGTAATAAGAAATTTTCCAGGAGCTAACACTGGCGGTTTTGCAATGGAAGATTTAAGTTTTCTCCCTTTCAGAATTGTCCCTGTTCTTGTGGAGTTCATTAATCACGAACGGTCTACTATTCACCAGGAATTCTCTTTCCAGGTGAGCCCACCTTCTTTAGATGGACGTCCACAGAGACATCTATTTTGTCTCCCCCTATTTTCTAGGGCTAGATTGCCTTTGGATTATGGCTTGAGTAAGAGAGGAAGAATTCTCTACACACACACACCCCAAGAGGCAACTACTGCAAGTGTAACAACACAACTTGTAAAAGAGTTTTTCCCTTTCCACTTTATACACCCGTCTATGCTTTGATCGCGCCCATATGCTATTTCTGAATCTCCAACGTTGCATTGAGTCACCTGACTGGGATGCCTGAATCTCTGGAGACTCCTGCAGGCCAACAGACCGTATAATCATATTACACTGTAAAAAAAGAGTTTAATGGACCTAGGGGGAACATAATGGTGGAATACAGCAGAATCCCTGCAGTGAATGTTGAGTAGTGAAAAGCCATTTTCACAACCCTGAGAATATCTTATGGCAGTTTACTAATAGTGTAAATAATATTTTATTTTTCAACAGTCAAACTGATAGTACGTTTAAATGTGCTGGACTGCCTGAAGTCTCCCCCTACTGGTTAGCTAACACCATTTTCAGCACAGCTAACTAGTTGTAACCCAGTTACAACTTCCTTCCTTCCTTCCTTCCTTCCTTCCTTCCTTCCTTCCTTCCTTCCTTCCTTCCTTTCTTCCTTCCTTCCTGCCTGCCTGCCTTCCTGCTTCCTTCCTTCCTTCCTTCCTTCCTTCCTTCCTTCCTTCCTTCCTTCCTTCCTTCCTTCCTTCCTTCCTTCCTTCCTTCCTTTCCTTTCCTTTCCTTTCCCTTCCTTCCTCTGTAACAAACAAAAATGGAAAGAAAGGATGTTTATTAAAATGTGATGCCCCATCTGTCAAACTACCATTCTGTGTATTCTATCGTATGATAATTGTATATATAGATACATCCCCAAGGTATAGACCAGTTAAAAAACCTGAATCATGCTTTGGCCCAGACCTAATGAGCAGAAGGGTAAATATCAGGTACATGTGCTTGTGAGCAGGCTTAGAAGAAAGTCTCAACAGAAGAAAATATTTGCAGCTCAGGGTTGAACTGTGGGGGTCTTTGATGCTCTCTGAGCTGGGTGGTTTTCTTGCAGATGTTTCATGACCCAACTAGGAAACATCATCAATACTAGAAGGGAATGGGATTTGTGAAGAAGAAGAAGAAGAAGAAGAAGAAGAAGAAGAAGAAGAAGAAGAAGAAGAAGAAGAAGAAGAAGAAGAAGAAGAAGAAGAAGAAGAAGAAGAAGAAGAAGAAGAAGAAGAAGAGGAGGAGGAGGAGGAGGAGGAGGAGGAGGAGGAGGAGGAGGAGGAGGAGGAGGAGGAGGAGGAGGAGGAGGAGGAGGAGGACAACTGTGGGGTCTTTGATACTCTCTGAGCTTAATGGTTTTCTTGCAGATGTTTCATGACCCAACTAGGGAACATCATCAGTACTAGAAGGGAATGGGATTTGTGCAGAGGAGGAGGAGGAGGAAGGGGAGAAGGACTGTGGAGTCCTTGATGTTCTCTGATTTATCTTGCTTATCTTGGTTATTTGATTTGTTAGAAGGTCTGAACAAAAAAAAAAGGGGGGCACGATTCTGATCCATGTATTCATTCAGTTTCCTACTGGTTTTCTAACAAAGGACAAATCTTCCTTTTTGAAGGATCTACTATCCACGCTTCTATTTATTTGGCATATCAGCCAAAGCAGTTAGAAGCTCTTGGTCTTTCACAGGAGGTTGACATGGTGTGTTGATTAATTAGAATGGCAAGAATGCAGACAATGTGACACTGGTCTGTCTCAACAAATGCCAGGCCACAAAGACTCATTTTTGGACAGCTGTCATTCTTCGAAGAACCTTTGATTTTCTTTAAGGAACTTCCTTTTAACGTATATAATCACCCAGTTCCACCAGATACAAAAGCAGAAACTGACTTTGGAGGAGATAAGATTTGGCACCTTTGTCATTATAATGGGATGAAGGATAGACCTCGAGGAACAGGAGAAAGAGTCATAATTAAGATAACAGCCAGATAAAAGCAATCTGAAACTGGAGCAGAAGTGTAATATGAGAAAGTGTCTCAGATAGGACCCTTCTTAGTTCTTATGCAGGTAAAGGAAGAGAGAAAGGAAGCATATTTAGAACTGCAAGATTCTGTTGTTGTAAACCAGGGGTCTTCAAACTTGGCCCTTTTATGACTTGTGGACTTCAACTTCCAGAATTTCTCAGCCAGCATGGCTGAGGAATTCTGGGAGTTGAAGTCCACAAATCATAAAAGGGCCAAGTTTGAAAACCCCTGATGTAAACCTTGTAATAAAAACAATATTGATAACTCTGGTTTTCTCTTCTAGTTCACCTTGAAAAGTTGGCAGTAATACAAATAGATTAGTTTGAAATATAGCTTGAACTGCAGTAGTGGCAAATATCTGTAGCTCAGGTGTGGGATGAGGGTGAAGGTTCATTTTCCAAGCTTGTGAGTTGGTTTCCGAACGTTTCGTTACCAGGCTAGTTAACATCTTCAGCAGCTTTTTAGAGGACATTGAGCTTCAGCTCCTTTGCACATTGTCAATGGCCAAAGAAGAGACAACTGGTAGCCTAACAACAGAGATCGGCAGTGTTTTCCCACTCTTGGTTTAACAAATGTTCATTTATGGGTGACTTCCAAAGAATTACTTGTACTTGAGCCTTCCAGAGAAAGGAGGAGAGACAAACCCAAACGTGATATAATGTATGACTTTTGTCTTTTGTTGTTCTAGGGCATTGCAATGTCGAAGCTATGAGGACATAAGCATTCAGCTCCAACTCACCGAGGCCTGTGTTCTTTTCAAGACAAACAGAGCAAGACAGTCTCTTTGGAAACAGGCTAAACCTCCTCACAGAGACTTGGAATGTCTGTTGAAAGTGTCAGAACCCTTGAGACCGCAACTTTCTGGTTTTGGCTCCGAATAGCTCTATAAACTTGTAATTTGAGTGCACACCTAAATGTTGCTTTTTTAAATCTTCCTGGATGTGTGTATAACTGAGCAATGCTTCCCCGCCCCACTTGAAAGCTTGACATTTTGAAGTGCTGCTCTTTACACGAGGGGCTTGTTGCAGCTTGGAAAGACATTTAGACTCTTATGGAATCCCATCAAGCAACCAATCTCTATGATTTCCCTCAACCCCCCCCCCCCAAAAAAATAAAGGTTTCTCTAGTTCTCAGACAGAATAGTATATTCAGACTCCAGAGTTCTTCTCCGGTTTTAGGGCTTGGAGGTATCACATGTGCTTTGGCCAGTCTTGCATTTTTCAGAAATGCTTTTAACTTGACATGTAAAATCAAAACCACCATTGCCCCCCCCACCCCCAAAGGAAGAACAAAAAGAGAAGGTCAGATTGATATGGGGTAGGGGAGAAATCAAATCCCCTTCTCACACCTATGGAATAGAATTATTTATTGGCCAAGTATGGTTGGACACCCAGGGAATTTGTCTCCGGTGCATAAGCTCTCAGTGTACGTACAAGCAACAGTGATAAATCATGATCATGGGTGGACTGTGTCTTCCTCAATCTTGGATCCTCTACTATAGGCCCTTATCTTAGCTCAGTGGTTCTCAACCTTTTTAATGCCGCGACCCCCAACCGGTCGTAAGTCGAGGACTATTCAACTGATGCAGCACTGTTTGCAGAATGGGACTTTTGGCGGGCTCAGCAGGGCAGAGACAGCCTGGACAATTCCTATTGGCTTTTGAAAGCCAATAGAATTAGACTCTATTCAAGAGAGTCTATTCTATTGGCTTTCAAAAGCCAATAGAATAAAAGGGAGTAGCACAGCTAAGGAAAAGGGGGAAAAAATGGCGGACTGCGTTGTTTGGTGACCCCCATGAAATGGTTGTTCAACCCCAAATGGGGTCCCGACCCACACGCTGAGAACCACTGCCTTAGCTGCTCCTAGCCCCGCACTCTTCTGGATGGAGACTTCTGATGTTGTTCCTGAGATCTATTGGAGCTCCTCTCCCAGTTTGGGCATCACAGCCCTGTGTGTTCTACCACTACTGGGATGATTTTGGCCATGTGTGTGTTTGTGTGTGTGTGTAAAACAAAAACTCTCTTCACTCACCTAGACTCTCCTGGTCCCAGCCATGCGCATGGACACCAAGAATAGAATAACAGAATAAAAGAGTTGGGAGGGAGCTTGGAGCCTTCTAGTCCAACTCCCTGCTTAAACAGGAGACCATATAGTGATGGAGCACCTATAACTTCTGAAGGCAAGCCACTCCACTGGTTAATTGTTCTTGAGAACAATTGTTCCAAAGAACAATGGAGGGACCTTTTAGCAAATCCTCCTGCTAAATGAGAGGTAAAACACAGCTACCCCATAGCACAATCTTTCACCGATACAACCTTGGTCTCCAAGAAACGGGAAGCAATTCTTCATTCAGAGAGATAATACATGTATCTGAGCTGTGGAATATTAGAGAGCAAAAGTTGGACTGGGACATGTCAGTATAGATCTGCAATGATCAAAGGAAGAAGTTGCCTCTAGAGAGCTGAAGCCTAGAGAGATTGGAGAGGGGGGAAAAAGGGGGGTGGGGAGAATCTGAAGGGTTTCCTTAATGTGTTTTCTCTCTATATTCCCTTTATAAACGGGTTTCATCCTCCCTTAGAATGCGTCTCCTCCATATGGCTTCCCCAATAAATATTTTAAACATTTGTTGGAAAGAAAACAATTGTGCATCGTTCTTTGTGCAATGCCGTAAAGCTCATTTTTTTTTATGCACAGTGGGTAAAAGATGCAAGGCCTCCTTCAGAAAACCTACCATATTTGTGTATTAATTGGTAGGCATTGTTGTGTTCCTCTGGAACTTATGTTTCCAGGGAGGGAGGGAGCGAGGGAGGGAGAGAGAGAGAGAGAAGGAGAAAGTGAATTAGAGTACCAGAAGAATACAAGCAAACGCTCTCAGTTACCCTAAACTGGAGTCTTGTAATATATAGCCTTGTAGATATATGTATTGATTGAATTTCAAAAGCTTGCAAATGAATAATTTGAGCAAGAATGAGCTGTCTTGACTTGGAACCCCCTGGAGAAGAGGGGAGGAAGATGGGGATGTGTGAGGTGATGGTAAAAAGCCCAACTACCTCTTTGCTTTGGACTTTAGTTGCCAAAGTAAACAGGGACCATCCATGGCAAATTTTCCTAGAATGGTTTTCTTCTGACTGTCTATGGAGGTTCTCGGTCATCCAGACCATGGTTGTCCCAAAGGTGCTTTTTCAAAAGGCAACTAGACTTTCTTGTTCTTTCTTGAAGACGTTTCTCTGCTCATCCAAGAAGCTTCTTCAGTTCTTGACACAGTTGAGGGAGAACTGAAGAAGCTTCTTGAATGAGAAGAGAAACATCTTCAAGGAAGAACAAGAAAGTCCAGTTGCCTTTTGAAAAATCACCTTTGGGTCTTCTTCTGACTGGCACCTTCCAGATGTGTTGGGACTGAATTCATTCAGGAGCAGTGGGTAGCTGGCAGGGAATGAACTTTCCCCACCTTTTCATCTTGCTTTTCTCCTTGGTACTTCCTACATTGTTGTCTGGTTTACAGTAGCCAACACCCAGATAAGCAGAGGTTAACACTAGACAAAAATCTAGTAGAAAACAATACCCTAATCAAGAGGTTACTAAGGAAACAAACAATCTAGCAAAAACAAAAAACAAAAACCCTAAATAAGGAACTATCAGGGGAAAAACCACACAACTGGGTAGAAACAGGGAGAAAACCCCAAGCACAGCAATACTGATGATGTTATTGAGTTGGGTAATGAAACTTCTGCAAGCAAACATCCAATTTCAGAGAGCACTAAGGATTTCACAGTTCATCCTTGAGCTGCAGATAATCTCTTCTATTGGTATTACCTACAGTAAATCCTCTCAATGCTTTGGCCTTGTACATTATTTAATATGTATTTCTCTACCAGAGGTTTGCCATCATAAACTACTTTCAGCATATAATACCATAGATTCATATGACTCTCTGTGTCAGGTTCCGATGCTAAGACCAACGAAAGCAGAACTCCGAGGCTAGAGGTTTCCTCAAAGAACATGTTTATTGGTTACAGAATATCGGCACGGTCAAAAGTGAAACCAAGTCTGAAATTCCCTTCAAAGAGTCACACTATTACAAAGTCAAACTTCCCACCCCAGGGCTATGCAATTGGCTACGTTTCCCCAATAGAATAAGTTGAGGGGCTTCCTAACTAAATGGCCAACCCTCTAAGCTAACCGGTAGAAAGAAATGGGAGCCAGAAATGTTTAGACTAGCAAAAATACTCTGTGCCCCTTCCCTTTCGTGTGGCAACCTAGAACGACCAAGATGGCTGCAGCCAGGTTCGTTGTACAGTTGACATTCTGAGTTTGATACACCAGAACACCAAGTGACTCTTTTTCTTTTGGACACTTTTTGTAATGAAAGCATCTGATGTGATTAGCTGATGTGGGTAGAGCAATCTGGAGTGGAAAAGCCAGCTATGTTTCCATGCTTACAACTGCATCATCTCCTCCACACCATTTATGAGAAACCACCGGGGTTCGAAGTTCACCCCAATTACTCATTTAACAGCTGCTTTGCAAAAATATAGAACAAGGTGGAAAGAATCAAAGCTGAAAGCCATGGAGCTGATGGGTCAGCAGTTGGCTAATTCACCTTGCAGTGCAGAAGACGGACAAGGTGGTCCTCGTCTGGTATAAATCAGAGGAGCTCGACTGATTTATGGATGCTAGAAGTTTGGCCACTTGACACCAATGGAGGCAAGCCAAGTTCTGTTGATCTGTAAGTGTGGCTACAAATTGAACTCTTCAGAAGCATTACCTCTTTTGCACTACATCAATATCTCTGGGCTTTATATTATAGAGTGGACAGACACAGATTGACCTCCTGACCTGTTTGTTTTGTTTGTTTGTTTGTTTGTTTGTTTGTTTGAATTGAGTGCTGTATGGGCTCCTGTTTTGCAATAACATCTTCCAAAAGAGGACTTTGACAACCCTTCAAAAACAGCACTATCCCGTAGCGTTTTCATTCTATTCTCTAGACCTGCCTCAAGATTCCAATGCTGCCAAACAATTTGTCCTCTGAGTGACTGATAGTATAATTTATAAAGCCACTCACTAACCAGGTAATTCTCTGTGACCATCTTTTAAAATTTACTTTTATTCTGATCTTTTTAATTAAAAAAAAAATCTAAACACAGGAAGAGGGATATAAGGGGAGAGTTGTAATTTCCTTCCTTCCTTCCTTCCTTCCTTCCTTCCTTCCTTCCTTCCTTCCTTCCTTCCCTCCTTTTTAGATATGTCTTCTGCCCATCTCAATTTGCAAGTAGCAAGCTCATAAATAATTTTCTTACAGTCTGTAAGATAAAGTGCCTAGCACCTATGATGTGGGTCACTCAGGATATCTGATCATGTAGTTCAAGATGGGAAAGTCCATGACTTTCTAAAAATTATTAAATTATCTTTTTTAACACACACAAAAAATCTTCAGTTAATCACATCCGAGTCTTTTCTACCTCTTTGCATCTCAACTGCTAATATTTGATGCAATCTGAGCACCTATTTTGGATATTGTTTGCTCCGTGATTCTTCTGGTTGAAACAACAACCAGGAATAAAAGAAGATGGATCACTTTTATGACCCTTTCAGCAATAGCTGGACATTTTTTCACTTCTTGGCCTTTGGATCATGAGTTACATCCAATGGAGATGAGGATCTGGATTAGACTTGGTCACTGAGTCCCTCATCATTATTGGATTTAGCCTAATGTATAGGTTACTGCATCCTTGATATGAATCAAGTGAGTTCCAGGAAACCATACTGAACACCCAGAGACTTATCAATAATTCCTAATCTTTCTTTTGACACATGTCCTACAATATACTGGAGACCAAACAACACAGTGGCCCATAGATTTTGATTTCTCCTTCAGGCTGTTTTTCTGGATGCAACCCCAAACTCCCCCATTAACCACTGAGATCAGCAGTTTCTTAAAATTAAAACATTTATGGGAGCCACCAAACTACAACAGCCGGTGCTTTGAGTTTTGATGTTTACCTTGCTGAACTGCGGCAAGAAGCTTTTCTTGTTTTTAGTCCTTTAATTCCTTCATTTTTGCCTAAAGCAAGAAAAGCATTCAAACTGTCTTACTCTGCCAGGATGCTTGGCTTGGCTAAGCTGACATGGCTTTGTACATTTTTTGCCCCCCTAGCTACAGGGCTAACTGATTTCATGCATTCCACCAGAAAGGATATTTTAAAGAAGAAGAAGAAATAAAGAAACTGTACTTTGGATATTCTATCTATCTGTCTGTCTGTCTGTCTGTCTGTCTGTCTGTCTATCTATAATACACACACATGCATATAAATCATACACACCTGTACATATGTATGTATGCAATGCTTTTTTTTGTTAAAAAAAAAAAGAAAGGTGCTGGAACTCACACATGTCATACAACCTGCCTTGCCTACCCTACAAGGTTCCATCCCAAAAAGGTGCCGGAACTACGTTCTGGCCGTTCTATGACAAAAAAACCCATATATGTATGTATGTATGTATGAGGGGCTTGGTGGCCTAGTGGTGAAGATGCTCGCCTCCCGCTCGGAAGGTTAACAGTTCAATCCTAGGTAGCAGCAGATATTTCTCTCCTAGGATGCAAAGAAAAAAATATCTGCTGCAAACTCCATGTAGGCATCGGGAAGGGGATCCAGCCAGTAAATACTCAGCTCCATCCAGTTGCCCTGACTCTATATATTATGTATGTTGTGTGTGTGTGTGTGTGTGTGTGTGTGTGTGTGTGTGTGTATATGTATGTACATGTATAACCAAACTGTACTTTGGATATTATACGTTGCAATATATATATTGCTTTGAGAGACTGGGGAGAATCCCAGCGTAAGGTATCTTAGTGGGATGATTATTTTCAGGTGAGAATGTCAATGCAATCCCCCCCCCCCTTCCAGCAGAGTCTAAGCTTCCGTGGCTGGCTTTGCAGAGATTTCTTTAAAGTTGAGTTAAATGTCAGATGTCATTAGTGCTGGATGTTCAAAAGAGTCCTCTGGTGTGAGCATCTTCTGTGGCTGGGGGTGAAAAGGTCACAGGAAGCAGAGGCACAATAAAATAAAATATAAGAAAGCACAAACGGAAGGAGGGAGGTTCCCAAAGAGGAAAAAAATACTAAGCAGTTTGCATTGTGATAAGGGAATTCACGTTGGTGACATAGGAAGCAGCAACTGTGTTTCTTGAAACTTGTAGCTAGCTCTGGTTCCTTCCATTTTTTTTTTCAGCCCTTCTCTCTCTTAAAGGAAGTTAAGTCTTCCAAGTTCAATACACCGTGTGCATCTTCGAGAGAAAGAAAAATAAACTATTGATCAGGCAATTGACAAATGCAATAGAAATTTTATATGGCTCAAGAGAGACCACTAAATAATTTAGAAGTGGGCCAAATATGAGTGACAGACAACAGCGGGGGTTATTGATTACTTCAAAAAAACTGAGAAAGGCTTCTGCCTGCTGAAAGCTGGAAGGATAAAGGAGGTCACAAACAGAGAGAAAACCAGGAGCTAAAACATTAAGGAACATTGTGTAACCAAACACTGCCAGACATGGAAACGGAAAAACATAGGCAGGTAAAAAGCACCAGCTTCCTGCTTGACAATCAATAACACAATGTCAAAACAAAAAATGCAAGCTTTTGCTCTCCATCCTAAAATGCATTTTAAGAGATATTTGCAAACATTGATTCAGGATGGATTCCTAGAACTCAGGTATATAGACATGTACACAATGTTAGTCAGGACTTTTGGCCTGGACTAGAATTTCAGTTTAAGGTTCTTTCAGGAGCAAGATGGATTTGGGGAAGTTCAGGATTTGCTTAGAGAGGCTACATGATGGACATATGAACCCGGACCACCCTACGGACTACAGTAACTTTTGAGGACAGAGATCTAGAGTCCAACTCTAGCTTGTTCAAAGTGGGCATAGCTGCTCTGTGGCAGTTTTGGTATTGTGCAAACCCACAAAGTCATAAGGGATCATAAAGTTTATTTGAATACAAAGGAACATTTTTTTTCTACTGTGTTTCCATTTCTGAAAATTCTACCCTTTCATCAGCTGCACTCCATGTTGGAAAAAAAAATTGAAACACATTACATGCATGTGAAATTATTTCAGATGCATGTCATAATTCGAATGATAGGGAATTAAGAAAATTAAGACAGTCTTGCTGGTGCCCCCCCACCAAACAGCTTTGCCTGGCTAATCAACAAACCTTTGCACACAATAAAACTGCACACCTAGTGAAATTCTACAGAATCCTTGCAACTTTCTAAAGATCTTCTAAAGAGGAGGTACAGTCTGAAGCTCTAAACACATCAGTGAAAACTGTGTTGGGACACATCACCCCTTTGGTGCTCTCATCAGAAGATTTCCTACATTTTATATTTATATATTTATATTTAATTATGCTTTTAAAGATAATCTTCCCAGTGGCTCAAATAATGGGCAACCTCTTTTGTACAGACTCACATTAATGATAGGAGTCTAATGTTAGGCAAGGTGAAAATGCCCCTCCCTTTTTCCCCCCAAATTGTCATACACTCATTTCGGTAATAACACATTGTGTTTAGGATTGTGCTTCGTTCCCAGAGCACTTAAACTAATTACATTAGTTAAACTCCCAATGTCCCAGGGAGACAGATATAATATTCTTCTGTTTTAGAAGAAAACTGAGAATGGGTGATTAAAAAAAAAGAAACTTAGGTTAGCCTTAGAGACTGCTTAAGAAAGAATTAAGAAATGAAGAACGAAAAACATTTCTGCTAAAAACAAGACTTGTTCTCCGAACATTGATTCCTCTGTAGCCAATGTGGTCCCATTGGAGCTAACATGGAGCAGTATCAGAACAGATATCTAGGGAGATTCTCAATCAGCCAGATCATGGTTGCCCCTAAGTGCTGTTTCCAAAACTGTATTTTCTTGGGTTTTTTTCTCTGAAAACATTTTGCTTCTTATCCAAGAAGCTTCTTCGCTTCTTCAGAAGCTTCTTGGGTGAGAAGCGAATTGTTTTCAAAGAAAAAAAAAAGAGCCAAGAAAATCCAGTTGCCCTTTGAAAAAAGCCCCTTTGGGACTATCGGTACAAATGGAAAAATCAAGGTCGAATATGTGAATAAATAGCTCCTTTTTTTAAGGAAAGACAGCGTTTGGGTGTTTTTTGTTATCGCTTCAAAGGGAAGCACAAAAAGGGGTGGAACATTTCAACGGGATGACAGCTCAAGCATTTGAGAACTGAAGACATATTAAATGTTGCTAAATGAGCCTACCACATTTTTTTTTTTTTTTTGTCTCTGTGTGGAAAAGTTCTCCTCTTGGCATAATGAGTAAGTGCCTCAACAGTAACCACCAACTATTTGGAATGATCAGAGTCTTCGCTCCCATGGGGTATGTCTAACACCGCATGTTGAAACTCCAGCAGACGTTTATTATTAGTTTGCTATTATTTAGCAAATGTACGGGATAGGCTGCTTGATCTCTAATGGCCGCGGGTGACTTAGGATATTAACTTCAGAACAATGAAATCCAATCCACCACGCAGCAATTTGGAATCCCAAAGCACAAATATTTTTCTTTTTTCTTTAAAAAACAAAAAACAAAGTCTTAGGCAAAAAGATATTTCATGGGTTCAAAGGGTAAGAAAGAAGGAGCGAGTCTCAATTCAGTGGCGACAGAACATAGGCCTTGCAACAGAACACGGTTTGCCAATTTATAGCCACACCAGCCTTGGTTTTACACCCAGATTCCATACATGATTTGCGTTAGTGATAAAGACGAGTCAGCAGAAAAAGAACTGCCTTGGTTCTTTCTTCTGTGCAGTTTCTGGGTCCAAAACAACTGTTTCTGCAAATTTAGGGCTACCCAATCCAATTTGTAGTGAAAACATAGGGGTGACTGAAAAAATTGAAGGAACTTGAATGCCCTCATGCTCCACCATTCAGTCAGAACTGAAGACGCTTCTTGGAGAAGTGAAAGGTCTTCAAGGAAAAACAAAGAAGGTCCAGTTCCCTTTTGAAAAAGCACCTTTGGTTGAAATGTTGAGAAGGCGAAAATGTTTCTGACCGGGCAGGCCTGCACCTAGCATAATAAGGAAGGTAAGGAGGGTTGGATGAATGAATCTCAAGGTCAAACATGGCGAAGATGGGAAGGGGATGTATGGAGCAGATAACAGAAGGCATTCCGGTGCATACTAATCACCCTGTTAAAGGCAGATGTTGGCTGATAATTGAATCTGAAATGTAATGGATGTTTTCGCCTGCCCTTTTCCACTGCAAGAACGGTGCGAGATGCAAAAATCAAAGATTACTTGAAGAATTAGGATATGAAAAGCTTGTTAGATTACCAGGCTCCAATTAGTTAAATTAAATTGTGTAGCATTATTTACCTGTGGCGTTGTTGGTGGGTAGCATTAGCACTCCAATGGCTAGAATAATGAAATTGGGGAGTAAAGCCTTAATTGATTTGGAGTTAAAAGGATCGTGCTGACAAAAACAATTGTGTCTTGCTGCAATGCACACCTTCCCTCTCTCTTGCTCCCCACCCCCTTGTCTCCTGGCCTGCTTCCCAGCAGTCCTTAAATCCAGTGAAATGAAAGTCACCGAAATGTTGCCAGCTCTTAGAAATAGTCTGTGAATCGGGCATCACCCAGTCAATTTAGGGAAGGCTCGTTAGAGATGGGTGGCTAAGGAAATCAGCTGAAAATCAAAACAAATAATTATACATGGAGGGGGACCACCTAGTCATACTGAAGTGATGCGCAAATCCCTTCCTCTTTCCCTCCCCTCCCCTCCCTTTCTTCCTCTTCCTCTCCCTCTCCCCTCCCCCTCCCACCTCTTTCCCTCTCCTCTGTCCCTCCTTCCCTCCCTCCCTTCCTTCCATCTTCCTCCTCCCTCCCTCCCTCCCTCCCTCCCTTCCTTCCATCTTCCTCCTCCCTCCCTCCCTCCCTCCCTCCCATCTTCCTTCCTTCCTCCCTCCCTCTCTCCCTGCCTTTCATCTTCCTTCCTTCCTTCCTTCCTTCCTTCCTTCCTTCCTTCCTTCCTTCCTTCCTTCCTTCCTTCCTGTTACTATTGCTTTATATGAACACTGAGAGCTTCTGCATCGAAGATAATTCCTTGCGTGTCTAATCATAGTCGGCCAAATAAAGCTATTCTGTTCTATTCTATTCTATTCTATTCTATTCTATTCTATTCTATTCTATTCTACTCCATTCCATTCGTCTATTCTATTCCATTCCATCCCATCATGGTTCTATTCTGTTCTGTTCTGTTCTGTTCTGTTCCGTTCCATTCCATTCCTTCTCACAAATGTTCCCTCCACTTTCTCTCAATTTCCACTCTTAATCAACATATCCCAGGCTAAATTGGACTTTGGAGAGAAAAACCAGGTGTCTCTGAACTTGTGTGGATGTTATGGCTAGACCCCTTCACCCCTAATTCTCACCCTGGACTGATGCTGGAAAAAAAAAGTAATGCAACAAGGAAAGGAAAGATGACTGTATTCTACCACAAAGAGGAAAAAAGTGGTGCTCAGCACCGCCAGAATGGAAAGGTATTACAAGTCTTCTTTGGCGGTCCAAAAGTCTTTGCACATTGCACACCTTCTGCTCCTTTGTGGCTGTGTGTGCTTGGAAGCAACGCTCACACATTAAGCAGTTTGAGCAGGGTAATCGAGCAGATGAATGAGAACTGCAAATACGCATTCAAAACCCTAGGACATGGTATGTGGCCACTCAATTTTTCCAATATATTTCCTCCCCCGACTCGTGTGATAAATCATGCTTGTCTGGCTGAGATTCTAACATGGTTACATCAGCAATGATTTGTGCCAGGTCTGAGAAGGCACACAATTTTTACAAAGCAGTTATCCCATGGTACTAAATTAGGCTTGCTTTTAAGTGGGTTTTCCTGGTGGTGGGGGGAAGGGTCTCAGTCCAGAATCTCCTTGCTCTATTTAGCAAGCACAAAGCTGAGAGTTTCAGTTTTTCCCATGTACTAGTAAATGTCTTTGTCCGGATATTGATTTTCTTTGGCAGAAAGACAATATTGCTAAGAATAAATAAACCCACAACCTGGCATTGCTCAAATGTAGAAAAAAATGGATGATATTTGCTTTGTAAACCCCTCTTTAAAACCTTGTCATCTATTTTAACCTGGATCAAATACGACAACTTTATATTCCTTCCCTTTACTTTTAACAATCTTGGTCTTTGATCCCTACAAAATGTCCTAGAATTTGGTCTTCCTTCCTTCCTTCCTTCCTTCCTTCCTTCCTTCCTTCCTTCCTTCCTTCCTTTCTTTCTTTCTTTCTTTCTTTCTTTTTCCAGTCCCTTCACACAGACACTTTCAAAAATATCCAAGTCACTCCCTTCTTTTTTTGTTTGTGTGTTCCTTTTAATTATTACCATACCAGTTGGTTTTATTTATGTATTCAACATTTCATCTTTTTTTCCTTAGACCATTCTTGTGGCATGCCATTTTTAAATCCACATTCAAATCTATTTCCATCCTATCCTTTAGAACTTGTTCCATAACATCATCCACACACAGTTGGTCTATGTTGGGAGACATTTTTAAAATTAACCTCTGAGTCCCCTGTTCATAAATATCCTTCAGTATATCCAATGTTAAGTTATTTTACTATAAGTATTCTATGTTGACAAGTCAAATAGGTGTTCTTCTCCTTTAATTGTAATCTTTGTATCCTTGTTGCTCCCTCTAGTGTCCAGTCTTCAAAGTCTCAACATCCTATTCTTATTTTATATATCAAATCAAAACACTATCCATTTCCCATGAGAAGGATTCTTTCAATTATTTCCAAATCCTATTTCATGTCCACCTGGACTCTTAGTCAATTTATAACTTTCCAAAAACAACACTCTAATCACCTCTTATTTCCCCAGAATAAGACACAATACCAGCAGTATCCCCCTCCAATATATCTAAGAATCAGGTAAGTTTAAAAAAAAAAACATGGAAAGAAATGTAAGAAAAATTTTCAAGCTACCTAGGAATGAAAATGGAAGTTTCTTTTGGAAAACATCAAATGATTTTTTAAAACACATAATTAATAAAAAGTGTAACCTTAAATAATCTCCAACTTTAATCACCAGCGTTTTTAAAATGTTTAGATAAACCAGATTGAATTAGAAAGGCTGATAAGTCCTAGCCAGTTTCTTTCTCACTGAACTGTCATAATGCATCTTAAAATAATAATAATAATCCCGTTCTGCTCGATGCTCAAGAAAAGCTCCTAGACTTAATACCCCAATGCTCTACAGTAGATGGGAGAGGCGGGGTAAACTGATTAGCCAGACTTCAGTGAATCAATGAATCCTCAAGGACAGCTTTGCATGCCTGCATTCCTGAAAGCCACCGGAATTTTCTGAGTGAAGTTGAAGGAATCCCATCAAGGTTCAGATTTAGTGGTATGAAGAGCGTAACTCACTCAGACGTAAATGTCCAAGTCAATGAGCCTGAGAAATTTCAAGACACTTCCAGAGACTGCAAGGGTAAAACTGGGGAAAGTCGAACCACAGCAGGCCAAATAAGGAAAAGAAAAGAAAAGAAAAGAGTAGATTTTCAGAGAATATCAAATGGTCTCCTTTTCTTACATCATCTGAGACTGAGCTCCAAGAGGAACGACTCCGACTGAACTGGAAAGTAAGCAGCAAAAAAAAAAAAAAGGCAAAAAAAAAAAAAAAGTCTAGAGCTGCACATTAACACACCATGCTCAGATCTTTCTCTTGGATCTGCTTGTAGAATCATTTGCTCTCAAGATTGAGTCTCGGGACACCGCATCAAAGGAAAAAGGAATAGGAAGCATAAAAGCAGAGAAGCAAACTCAGCCCCCATAGTTTTTAAAGACAACCATCTAGAATGAAAGTAATTCAAGATGAATCCACTTAGGTATGTTAGAACTGAACTGCCGTCCTGAAACAGAGGGAGAGGAGCATGGTGGGACTCAGCCGGTTCTCACCACCTCGGCAGAACCGGTAGCTAATTTTTTGTTGCCCAGGCCCAGAATGGACTTCCGGAAGTGGCATCCACACAGAGAACTGGTGGTTCACATATTTGAATCCCACCATTGGGGAGGAGTAAGACACCACTTGTCTCCAGTCTACAACAGAGCCCTTGCAACAGTTCCAAGAAGATTCCACAACCAATTGCATCTTGATTCAGGTGACCCTGAGGGCAAAGTCCCCAAATGGCCTCAAGAAATCCAAGGAGAAGAAGGAAGAGGAGGAGGAGGAGGAGGAGAAGAAGAAGAAGAAGAAGAAGAAGAAGAAGAAGAAGAAGAAGAAGAAGAAGAAGAAGAAGAAGAAGAGGAGGAGGAGGAGGAGGAGGAGGAGGAGAAGGAGGAGGAGGAGGAGGAGGAGGAGGAGGAGGAGGAGGGGATTCTGGCAATACTCAGTGTTAACAACCAGATGACTGAAAAGAAATACAATCCTTCCATCTTATAAAATCAGTCACAAATAACAGAATAACAGATGAGTTGAAGGGACCATGGAGGTCTTCTAGTCCAACTCTCTGCTCAAGCAGGAGACCCCATACCATTGGGGACAAATGGTTGTCTAGTTTCTTCTTAAAAACATCCAGTGATGGAGCACCCACAAGTCCTGAAGGCTAGCCATTCCTCTGATTAATTGTTTTAACTGTCAGGAAGTTTCTCCTTAGTTCCAGGTTGCTTCTCTCCTTGGTTAGTTTCGATCCGTTGCTTCTTGTCCTTCCTTCAGGTGCTTTGGAGAATAAATTGACCTCCCTCTTCTTTGGGGCAGCCCCTGAGATATCATTTAGATGTAATAGATATAAATATAATAGATATAAATAAGGTAGGTATCGTCCAAGCCTTAAAACTTAGTGGTTTATCGCAAACAAAGGTAAAAGAAATAAAAAGGAAAGGTGAAGAGGAAAAAAAGAACAAACAAACGAAGTCAGGGCTGAATGCTGGATAGAAAAAGTTCAAATGTGTCTGTCTCTAGTAGAACACTGAAGAACAAATATCAACACACTTCAGAGAACTGTGCATAATTCTTCTCTCCTCTGCTGAAAACTGACAGAGTGGTTGTTGTAACATGACACAAAGGTTTCTTTGAAGCTCATCTACTTCTAAACATTCCTTCACCAAGATCTGCTATTGTTCTTTCATGAAGAAGTAGAAGAATGTGTGGCTAAATATGGTTTATTCAGCTGTCTGCATAATGTGGAGGAGGAGGAGGAGGAGGAGGAGGAGGAGGCGGAGGAGGAGGAACATGGTTGCAACCCTCCAAATAGGTCAAGGTGATCTGGAACCACAAAGTCCAGGTCTTTATTTAGATGATGAGTGGGTGGTTTGGTGGTATCTCTAAACCTGAATTCACCTTGAAATTAATAAATATTCCAAAGGGCTAGGAAACCATTGCAAAAGAATTTGCTTTTCATTTTTTAAGATCACAAGGAAGCTCAGATGATATGTTGACTTATAGGAAATATATTTAGGAAGCACATTTGGTCTGCAACGGTTCTCAACAATTGTCCATCTGATCATTTTGTCATGGAAGGTTATCCCCAGTCTCATCTGCTTCACACCTCTGGAATGTGGGAAGGGAAGGGAAAATGAAAGGAAGGGAAGGGGAAAAAGAAAGAAAGGGGAAAAGTAGGGAAAGGAAGAGAAAAAAGGGAATGGTAGGGAAAAAGGAAAGGGAAAAATGGAAGGAAAAAAGTATGGAGGGAAAGGGAAGGGAAAGGAAGGGAAGGAAAGGAAAGGAAAGGAAAGGTGCGCTAAAACTTAGAAAATACAAATTAATTGAGTTGATGCAACACTGAAAATGCTCTCAACATTGTTTTTGGTTTATTTGTTTAGAAACCCAGCCAGCCAGTATAAACGTTTATGCTTTAGTGTTTCCTTTTATAAATACATAGCTTGGGGTTTTATATCCAGGGGCAGAGACAGGTTGATTGCTTCAGAAACCTCAATTTTAGAGCTAAGCATTCAGCTACTTAGGATATCTTCCCCCTTTCTCCCCAAGCTGTCTTTTTAAACATGCTTATTAAAAGGCATGTAGTCATACCCAAACATAGAGACAAAATTGGTATTTTACAACCTGGAGCCACTGTAATACGATGCTAGGATGGGCAATATTTCACAAGACTCCCTTGGGGCTAAATGAAGCCCCAGACCAATGAATTGCACATTCCAATCCATGCATGTGGCAAAATAATAAACTACAGTGGTACTCCATGTGGCAAAATAATAAACTACAGTGGTACTCAACTGGTTTGAAATTCATCAAGTTTGGTACACAGCCCATTTTGACATGAAAATGTCCCGCTAGTTGTAGTTTGTTTGGTACTCAGTGCACAAGCTAGAACTTGCCGGTGTCGGCTGCCTTGTGACTTGCTACATTATTCCTTATGGGGAAATTAGTTTGGTGGCCATCGTCTTTGGTACGCATTGCGTCTCCCAAAACCAATTAACAAAGAGTACCGAGGTACCACTGTAGTAGCATGAGATTTAGGTACTTTAAGTCCTGAACTCGAACTGTCCACTTAGACCAAGAGTTCCTGACTTTTTTGCCATCACACCTCTCTTTCGTGCAATCTTAATTTCCTCCCCTAAAAGCCCCAATTCCAAAATGAGCGCAAATAAACAACAAAAACAATATAACAAAATTTTATTTTTTTAAATAAAGACTCAGCAAATTTTAAAAAAGCAAAAGTTCTTTGCACCTGCCCTGGACTCTGTCTGTTCAGCTCACAGTTTAACAAAACCTGACCTCGCCTGACCCATTGAAACTTTTAGACAGTAAGGATTGCAAGCTAAGCAGTGATCGTTAAGCATTAATCTCTAACATTCTCAACTGATTGACTTGGATTCAACTTCCTGGTTTCTCTTCAGCTGCAATATTTCAGCTATTATTCAGCTTCATGAAATTGTGTCTGTGGCAAAACTCTGTGGGGTCCTTAGTGATTTAATCCACACCATGATACATAACAAACAATAAACACTCTTTATTATTTTTATCTATTCACAAAGAAGAATGTGATAGCCTAATGGTGAAGATGCTCACTTCCCACATGGAAGGTTCAGAGCTCCTAGGTCAGTGGTTCTCAACCTTTTTAATGCCGCGACCCCCAACCGGTCGTAAGTCGAGGACTACTCAACTGGTCGTAAGTCGAGGACTACTCAACTGGTGCAGCACCGTTTGCAGAATGGGACTTTTGGTGGGCTCAGCAGGGCAGAGACAGCCTGGACAATTCCTATTGGCTTTTGAAAGCCAATAGAATTAGACTCTATTCAACAGAGTCTATTCTATTGGCTTTCAAAAGCCAATAGAATAAAAGGGAGTAGCACAGCTAAGGAAAAGGGGGAAAAAATGGCGGACTGCGTTGTTTGGCAACCCGCGTGAAATGGTCGTTCAACCCCAAATGGGGTCCCGACCCACAGGTTGAGAACCACTGTCCTAGGTAGTGGCAGATATTACTCTTCTAAGACACCAAGAAAAAATATCTGCTGCAAACTCTGCCTAGGCATCGGGAAGGGTATCCAGCCAGTAAATGCTCAGCTCCATCCAGTCTCCCTGACTCTATCTCAAATTAAAGGATTACAGGGTCATAAAAGAGAGTTTTTGAGCAGTGCGGTGGCTTCTCTGGAGGCTATGAGTTCAATCCTAGGCAGCTGGCAGATGTTTCTCTCTCTTGGCACAATGAATAGTTGTCTGCTGTGAACTTTGTGTAGGCAGCAGGAAAGGAATCTGATCATCTGGGCTTACTTCTCAGTTACACAGTGCGGTTGTCTATTATGCCAATCGAGATTCTCAATCATCCAGGCTGTGGTTGTCCCAAAGGTGCTTTCCCAAAAACCAATAGAATTTTCTTGGGTTTTTTCCTTGAAAACATTTAACTTTTCATCCAAGAAACTTCTTCTTCAGAACTTGGATGAGAAGCGAAATGTTTTCAAGGGAAAAAAAACAAGAAAGTCTAGTTGCCTTTTGGAAAAGCTCTTTTGGATTGCGTGTAATCTTTTCTCTTGGCCCTTAATAGTCCTCCTGAAGGTTCATCTTAGAGTGACACAGCCTGGTCTTAACACCTACACAATTTCCTGCAATAAACCTTAAAGCCAAGGTCTTATTTTTTCCCCCTCTGGTACCTGTCATATTTCCTAGAAATGTTCATTCTAGGTTAGATAAATTTTCTTCTCAATGGTGGGAGCTTCTGTGTGACTTTTGATCTGCTTTGGAACCTCAGTCCCACAAGGACAACATATTTTACAAGTGAGCAATTCGTTATCCACCACCATTACGTTATGTCGGCTGCTTGTTCCCAATCTTAATGGTGAGCTTTTTAAGAAAAGGGAAGGAGTCAAACACTCTAGCAATTCATGTATGCCAACTCTGGCTTTAAAGGATAATTTGCAAGATGGCAAGAAGGAGGCTGTTGCAAGCCTTTTCTGTCAAGCATTCATCTTCTCAAGGATTCCCTAAATACTTATTTATAAGAACAGCAGAGGGAAGGACTGTCAATACTGCTTAGTTTAAAGAGTCCCCAAACACATGACATCATCCATGCTAGAAAACACCTCTATTCAATATTTTCGCAATTGCCAAGCTCGCTCACCATCTCACTTAGATTGATGCCGCTGGGAGCAATTCCAGGATTTCCTGGAGATTTTAAGTGCAGGCACTTTTCTTTCGAAAAGTAGAAAAGGGAAAAACAAAGTGAGCTCTTAGGATTGGTGGCATTTTCACCCAGCTGAGTTTGTAATCCCTCCGGGTTAAGCCCAGGTATAATTTCTGGGGCAGAATCTATTTTAACCTGTCCTTAAAAAAAAAGAAATCGTATCTATCTATCTATCTGTCTGTCCGTCCATCCATCCATCCATCCATCCATCCATCCATCCATCCATCCATCCATCCATCCATCCATCCATCCATCTATCTATCTATCTATCTATCTATCTATCTATCTATCTATCTATCTATCTATCATGTCTGTCTGTCCGTCCATCCATCCATCCATCCATCCATCCATCCATCCATCCATCCATCCATCCATCCATCCATCTATCTATCTATCTATCTATCTATCTATCTATCTATCTATCTCTTTATCTCTCTGTCCATCCATCCATCCATCCATCCATCCATCCATCCATCCATCCATCCATCCATCCATCCATCCATCCATCTATCTATCTATCTATCTATCTATCTATCTATCTATCTATCTATCTATCTATCATAGGATGGAGAGCCCTTGTTTATAAAATCACCAAGAGTCAGAAACACAGCTGAATGGTTAAACCACAACAAAAGCATACTGAACTCAGGGGTATTTAATAATTTGCACAGCACAAAGCTGGCAATAATATAAGAGCCCTGTGGCACAGTGGTTAGAATGCAGCATTGCCAGCTAACTCTGCCCACTGCCAGGAGTTTGATTCTGACAGGCTCAAGGTGGACTCAGCCTTCCATCCTTCCCAGGTCAATAAAATGAGGACCCAGATTGTTGGGGGCAATATATTGACTCTGTAACCCGCTTCGAGAAGGCTGTAAAGCCCTATGAAGTGGTATATAAGTCTAAGTGTTATTGCTATTGCTAATATGGCCTTATGCGTGCAGGACCTTTGATTGTGAGACTGGCTGGCTTGCCGAGTTGTGTGAATGCGATCAAAACAACCCCAGCAGGTTTAGATGAAGGAATTGGAAGGCAATTCATTGCAGAAAGGAAACTCACTTAGCACTCTGGGCCATCGGGCAAAGTTGTATTTATCCAATGGGGCTTTGAAAATGGCCTCAAATGAAGGTCCGTTTTATCCCTGTTAATATCATAGCCAATTCGACAGCAGCTTTCAAATTGAATCTTCCACCTGGTTATTTCACAAAGTTCGGCCTCTGGTATAGCCTTGTCTTTTAGTGAAGCAAAAAAAAAAAAAAAATTGACTTCTGTTTGTTGCAATTTGCTTGTCCCGTCGACTTCAATAGACTTTGCTCTCCCTGTGATTGCATCGGCCTTCCAAGCACTGTGAACCATCCATAGGGCTGTGTTTAAAGGGTGGGGAATTATGGAAGGCGGCTGGGGAATCAAAAGAAAGAGAGAACGCAAGAGAACAAGAACATCAGAGAGCCCACCGCTAGGATATGACTGTGAATGTGTGTATGCGAGTGTGTGTACACACAGAGCAACAGAGACACCCACTCCAATGCAATCCAAACAGTCCCTCAAACCTTTAGGAAAAACAAAAACAGCAATGGCTGTTATGCACCATCATGTTAAACTGAAGTCTTTGGAGCCGGATAAAAATCAATAACAAATATCCGCTTTTTAAGATGTCATTTTTCCAGTTCTGTTTTGCTCCTTTTTATCGAGATTAAAGAGCTCAGAAAAGCAACATTGCAAAGTACTTCGGAGACACGCGGATTCACTCCAGTGTTTGCTGCCAGACACAATCTCCTCCTCTGCCTCTGAGTAATACGCTGGGAGTCGTGTATCTCTCTCTCATGCTATATTTTGCAAGATTCCAAAATAAGGACATTTTTCCCCCATTTATTATTAAAATCCTTGCTCAGAGGCAACCGTCTGTACACACACCTACCATCATTTTAATTGTGGGTCCTTGGTTTGTGTCTGGGTGTCTCTGGGTTTTGTTTTGCATGATATTAGGAGAGAAGTCAAAGTCGTAATGAATACCTCGGTGTATTTTCTGGCATCGCTGGCAACAGCTTTTGTTTCATAGGGATAATGAAATGGTTATGACACAGTGGGGCATTTTCAGTTTAATGGAATGGGTTTGGGAAGAGATGGTGCCAAACAAAACAGATCAGTTACTCCGATGCAAATAGCTGGAAATTAAATTAGAAGTTTTGAAGGGCACAGTCAACCAGAGAGACTGAATTCTTACTCTACGATATAACCAAGTAGGGGATACGTGATTCCTTCATGGCTTGTACGTTGCCACAATTTTGGGGTGAAAACAAGGGAAGTATATTTGTAGCCAATTATCTCAATTTTATTCCCATTTCTTTTGCTTGTTGAATAGGTTTCTCACCATGGAGAAAAGTGGCTTGCTCAGAAGTTTGCCAACTGCAGAGAGGGAGGTAATGACAAGGGATATCAGCACAGGCTTGACACCTTGAGCCAACCTGCTTCATTTCTGTCCTTGTTGAAGTCAAAGGACTGCACACAAACCCACACACACACACACCAGCCACACACAGAGCCTCATGCATGCATGCACGTGTAGAAACAGCTGGGAATAAGGAGTAGGTGAGCTACACAAATAGCACTAGCAGTAGCACTAGCAGACTTATATCACTTCATAGTGCTTTACAGCCCTCTCTAAGCAGTTTATGGACACAGCCCATTGCCCCCAACAATCTGGGTCCTCATTTGACCAACCTCACAAGGATGGAAGGCTTAGTCAACCTTGAGCCCCATCGGGATCAAACTCCTGGCTGTGGGCAGAGTCAGGCTGCGATACTGCATTCTAGCCACTGTGCTACCAGGGCTGTAGACTTACACAAATGGTGTAGCTGTTTTTTTTGATCTGATCAGAAGTCCCTGAACATGCCTGTGAGGGCTCCTAAGGACTTGCAAAGGTTTTGCACCATCCTAACACAGAGTTCCAGACCCATTCACGTTTTAGAACTTTACTGGAAGTAAATAATCAGCTTTCAGCTACATGATGCTTTTTGAGAATAAGCAAATCTTTATTCTACTGGTCATTGGCCCTGGATGGTGGGTTATAGATGAGGTTCTTAGGAAATGATGTTGGAAGGGAGGGAGGGAGGGAGGGAGGGAGGGAAGGAAGGAAGTGCTTTTGGAAGGAAGAAAGGGAGGAAGGGAGGGAAAGAAAGAAAGAAAGAAAGAAAGAAAGAAAGAAAGAAAGAAAGAAAGAAAGAAAGAAAGAAAGAAAGAAAGAAAGAAAGAAAGGACAGCAGACCACGGAGAACTACTTGAAGATTTTCTGCAGCCTTAATTTTATTGACTGTTGGATTTGCTGACTATACAGTTGAAAACAGAAAAATAATTGCAGAACCACTTTTGCTTAAAACATATATGCTTTGGATATAAATAGTGCCCCTTTGTTAATGGTACTACTTTGCCTAAGTGGCTGTTTCTAATTTCATCCCCCTTTAAATTTAAGTACAGATCACCTAGCCTTTTTATTGTTTATTTAGGTACCAAAGAGTAGCAGAAAATAGAACAAGGAGGAAGTAAGATTAAAAATATTGCAGTCCAAAATATTATGGAAGAGACACAGGGGTAAGAAAGTACAGAGTTTGCTCTCCAAATAACTTCTTGAATTCATCTTGGTCCTTTTTTTGGTGAACGGATTACAGCAAAAGGCATCAAAGCTTTGGGCCGAAGGCCAATGTTGACCAACGTAAGGCAGAAGAATATTTTGGATCACTGGAAGAAATGCTTCACAGGTTTTAAACCACCTTTAAAGCCAATCACCTTCTCTTAAGGGAAAACAGGAAGAGAGGGGCCAACTTTTCATGCTTTCAAAGTCTGCTTGAACAGTATGACTTAAAAGAATTAGGTCTATCGACTCTCCTATTAAAAGAAGGAGCATCCCATCAAAGTTCTAGATGTCTCAAGAACCCAGTAGTTCTCAGCCTGTGGACCATATGAGCCAGTAGCCAAAGGTCTAAATTTTGATCATGTGACTATGGAGAAGCTGCAAGTGTGAAAAACAGTCATAAGGCAGTTTTTTTCAGTGCCGTTGTAACACTGAAGGGTCACTAAATGAACTGTTGTAAGTCAAGGACTACCTGTAGGTGAGGAAATCTTTTTGAAACTGCTGATTCAAGTCTTCAAAGCAACAGGAAGGGCCTTGTCTAGGGAAATTGCTCTGCTTCGTCATCTGAATTGTATTCTATTGTCTCTCTGGCACAAAGTACCTCCTTGTAGCAAAGCCATGCTCTCTACATAGACCTTTTATTAATCAGTATTTCCCACCTGCTACAGCACATAAAATGTGCTGAGGAATCACTGTTTTGTTATCTCCTCAGCCTCTTTATCTGCCAGACGTTAACTTTGGTGTCAGCCTGCATGAGTCCCTAGTTCTGCTGGTTGGCGGAGTCAATCATCTCTCAGTGCGAAAGGAGAAAGGAAAAGGAAAGAGTGAGAAACGAGCATTTAAAATGCAGAATAATATGATAAGTCGGCCGCCCCCTTTAGTGGCTGTCTGTTGGGTCTCTGGCAGCAATGCACTCTGGGATATTTCTGCTTTGTTTAACCTAGAAGAGAAAACATCAGTTGACACCAATCTCCCAGGCAGGGAAGCCAATGTGCATGATAAACAAACACGTCTTTGTTTGAATCCCACTGAAAGGTTTTTTTTTTTCCCCTAGTTAATTATAGGAATTTGCAGCTATTTATGTAAACTCGAGAAAGCAGAAAACATTCATTTGTCGGCAGGCTAAGTGCTGGGTGGAGGCAGGTCTGACACACCGAGATGAAGTTATCCATCTGAAGGATGTTTGTTTTGTTACGCACAACTTTGAGATGCAGATTGGAACTCTATCCAGCTGCTTCTTGGCACTGCGGAGACCATAATTATCGATACCCAGAAAACCTGCCTTTTTTTTTTTTTTACCTGCCCCAGGAATGGACGTTTTAAACATTGTTCCGTGTCAATGATCAGGAGGCAGCTTTCCGCTGCAAAGTTTTTCTTTTCATCAAGAAGAAACCTACAACCGAGGAGGAATTTTCTGACAGTGGAATAGCTTGTCTGTCGGAGTTGTGGGTGCTCCATCACTGGAGGTTTTCAAGATTGGACCTTTTGTCTAGAATGAATAGCAGAATAACAGAGTTGGAAGGGACCTTGGAGGTCGTCTAGTCCAACCCCCTGCTCAAGCAGGAAACCCTGTAACATTTCAGACAAACGGTTTTGGGTCTCCTGCTTGAATGGGGGGTTGGACTAGAAGACCTTCAAGGTCCCTTCCAACTGTTTTATTCCGTATCTTTAAATATAAACAACTGGCTCACTCTTTGAATACCACTGACATTCACAAAATCATTATCGGTCAATTGCAAAAGGCAGCTTGACTGGGAACAATTTACATGTTGCAATGAGACTTTTAACACCAGTAAACAACATCTGCGTATCCCAGA
The DNA here is from genome assembly GCF_016545835.1 of Crotalus tigris. Lineage (NCBI taxonomy): Eukaryota > Metazoa > Chordata > Lepidosauria > Squamata > Viperidae > Crotalus > Crotalus tigris. The sequence continues at coordinate 943,326 of NW_024096999.1, read as the reverse complement.
TACTTGTGAAAGACTTGACAGCTGGACAAAAATGCCAAATGCAGTCTAAATATCTGGCTGACTATGCGAAAAACCATAATAATAATAATAATAATGATGATGATGATGGAACAGAAGACAAAGAATTGGAGAACCTCACAAAGCATCAAGATCTGAAAATTGAAAGAGTATGGCATAAACCGTGATGGTCCCAGTGGGTGCCATACCCAAAGCTTGGGTATGGCACCCACTTAGAAAATTTGTGTATTGACAAAATTGCTATCAGTCAATTACAAAAGGCCACATTGTTTGGATACTATGTCAATACATTACAACATCCCAGGTTCTTGGGGAAAAAATTGATATGTAGATGGCCAACACTAGCTAAAGAACTGGCAGCTGTGACTTCACATTGTTGTGAACAGATATTTTTTTTTCCTTTTAATGACCCTATAATGCCTTGCACCGGGAGTGGACCCAGGGTGACTGAATGGAGCTCAAGTGTTTACTGACCAGATTCCTTTCCTGCTGCCTACACAAAGTTCACAGCAGACAACTCACTGCTTCCAGAGAAGCCACCGCGCTGCTCAAAAATTCCCTTTTATGACCCTGTAATCCTTTAATTTGAGATAGAATCAGGGTAACTGGATGGAGCTGAGCATTTACTGGCTGGATGCCCTTCCCGATGCCTAGGCAGAGTCTGCAGCAGATATTTTTTCTTGGCGTCTTAGGAGAGAAATATCTGCCACTACTTAGGATTGAACTCTGAACCTTCCGTGTGGGAAGTGAGCATCTTCACCATTAGGCCACCACACTGCTCTTTGTGAATAGATAAAAACAATAAACAGTGTTTATTGTTCATTATGTATCATGGTGTTGATTAAAACACTAACGACTCCCCGGAGTTTTGCCACAGACACCATTTCATCAAGCTGAACAATAGCTGAAATATTGCAGCCCCTTTATATAAAAATAAATCTTAGTGGAATGGAAACTGGGAAGAGGTCAGTTAACTTGGAACCGTGTAATTGAAAGGCAGCGCTCCAAAATAAATAAGTACGTTTAAAAAAAAAAAGTGTCCCACAGTTTTAGCATTAAAGTAAGTTGACATAAGTGGCTTCAGTTTTCTTGGTGTAAGTTTTTAAGGACATGTTTATTTTAGAGTTTTGCACAGTATATTCATAGTGTACTACATGGGAAAAGCTTGCTGTTTACACATTGTGCAAAGAACAGCCGCAAGTTCCCTTTGGGTCCTTTCCCCCCCCCTAAAAATGTAATTTTATTTTCCTACTTCCTTCTTCAACATTGTCTATTCATGGAGGACAGCGTCAATTCTAAGGAGGATTTCTTTTTGGAGTTCAAACTTGTAATTAGTTGTAAACAGAGGTGGTTGCTGAAAAGATCTTCCTCATTACACAGAGAGAAAGAGACTATAAGTCTCCAAATTAGAGCAAAATAACCTAGCAGGGACAATGAAACAAGTTAAAAACAGCTTGTTGGTTTTGATACAAGCTTCTGTAATGGAAAACAGACCAGGGCACAGTGTCCTGGGTTCATATTGCTAAAGCAGGACTCAGCTGAGCAATGAAAGAGGTTATTCCCTTGCAAAAACCCAGCCAACTTCTGAGCAAAGTTATCACTACCAAGAGGAGGAGGAGGAGGAGGAGGAGGAGGAGGAGGAGGAGGAGGAGGAGGGGGAGGGGGAGGAGGAGGAGGAGGAGGAAGAGGAGACGACTGTGGTCCTTGGTGCTCTCTGAGCTTGGTTTTTTTTCTTGCAGATGTTTCCTAATCCAGCTAAAAAATATCTTCAGTTACCTAAAGACAAGGGAACCTCATGACCCCATTACGAAAATTACACCAGGATGCTATGATGTACAGCAGACATGTCAAACACAAGGCCCGGGGCCCGGATGTGGCCCGCGAAGTGGTTTCATGTGGCCCGTGAAGCCATTCTGGAAACAGTGAGGGAACGGCCCCCACTGTCTTGACTCTGGCCCAGGCCAGCCAGGAGCCAATGTACAATTTTGTGGTGGCCATCTATGCTGAAACGCATTCAGTCTTAGCTCCATAAGCCCCCCCCCCCCGCATGGCCTGAGAGGAACAGTGAGGCTCCTCCAGTGGACCATGCCTTGGCACTTGCCCTGGTCCCACCCCCTTCTGCCAGAGACCCTCGGATCTGTCCCCTCCTGCCCAGGCCCCCACAGGCACCCTTGACGTGAACAATGTAGAGCTGGCCACACCCACCCAATAGGGCACACCCACTCCATCCACGTCCACCCATAGGCCGCACCCACCCTGGCCACAGTCACCTAGCCCCCTAAGGGCAACTGCAATGCTGATGCGGCCCTCAATGAAATTGAGTTTGACACCCCTGATGTATAGGATGCTACCATGGCTTCTCCTGCAGGTTTGTTAGTTCAGAAACATCTGGAAGACAAATGACTGTTCTTGCTTGATTTAGCAAAGGTGATCTAGTATGTTGCCTTTTTAAAGCTCTTCCTTGCCTCTTTTATATCTCCAACTTTCGTTCATTTCAACTATTCATTTCAATCTTCATTAAATATTTTTGATAAACAGTGTAGCATTAAGGCCCTTTATTTTCTAAGAACAATAAATAATAACATCAATAATAATGTAATTATTATTTCTTCTTTATTTCCTCTCTTTTCTTTTCTCCTAACTTTTAGAAGAGCTTTTCTTTTGATTTTTTTTTTGGGTGGGGGAGACACACAAACACTCTCTCTCTCTCTCCTAGCTTGATCCTGTAGGATCTTTTTCTGAGCAATAATCAGCTATTCAGCAACTACTGGCTGAACTTCAAAAGACTGAAACAGGGAACCAGCATGGTAGCTGAACTGGCAAGTTAAGAGCGGAATACATTTTATATATCAATTTCAGCCTTGATCAGGGATCATTTTGGATGGCTAGAAGCTGTTTGTAGTGCCAGGTATTTTTTGAAACGCATTCATAATCCCATTCGTTTTCTTTCTGCTTTGTATCCCTGGTGCCACAGGAAGCCAAAAACTGCACAATTTGGATATTTTGACTGTCCAGTAATTGGCAAAGACATCTTCAAGGGAAGACCACGGGCAGAGACTTGCTAGTTCGACACGTGGTGACAAGGATGTTGATGGGCATCATGGTGATGGATCTTTAGAGATGGTTTCAGGAGAACGTCCAATTTTCATCCATCCATGTGGCTTCATGGAACTGGAATAAAAATGGGGATAGAATTGATGTGGATAGAGAGGCCCGGTTTTAGGGTTTCTAGGTGCTTCTTTAGGACACTCTTTCAATCTTGAAAAGAAGGGAAGGAGGGAGAGAGGCAGAGAGGGAGGAAGGGAAGAAAGGGAGGGAGGAAGATAGGGAAGAAAGAAAGAGAATAGAAGGAGGGAGAGAGAGAGGAAGGAAGGAAGGAAGGAGACTAGAGGGAGGAAGGAAGAGACGTTCACTTTCCTTTTTACATTTTTCCCACCTCGTGGGTCACATAGAGAACATGGGACGTATATCTATGTGCATGCCAACTGTGGCTAGTTTTGCTTGTTTGCTCATTCTAACTGCAAGTTCTTTTTGCTTCACCACTCAATTTTATGATTTGGGCAAGTTTTCTTACTAAAAACATGAACCAAAAAACAAAACAAAACAAAACTGCATCTTCCTTGGCAGAGATTGTTTTTCTGTTTAAGTTCCAACCTGAACAGAAGGCAAGCTGTGACTAGCATAAGCGGTGGCCACTGGAAAGGTTAACCTGCGCCCTCTGACTTATGCTTATGATACTCAAGTTGCACACTTGAAATATCCAGCAATCTTTTCAGGGTTAAGGCAGAGGTGGAAGTGCTGAAGAGATGGCTCTGACTGCCACTCAGCAGTCAAAGGGAGGGCTAATTTTGCAAAGGGGCAAACCCAACATACCCGCTTCCCTTTTAGCCCTTCACTCTGTCAAGTATGTGTCTTTAACACTGTGAGAGACTCCTGGATCTTATCTTCTCCTGGAAGTGATAAGGACCAGGAACAATTTGGCATGTCCAAAGCCTAGGCAGCCTCACCCAAATCTTGTTAACCCTGTGTAGAGTCTTCTTTCCATTAAAGGATAAGCATATATTATCTAGATGTGAAAGGCACTATATGAAGCAAAACCACATAGACTTGGGACGTGTTGTTGACCAGTTGGCTAACCTTAGGTGCCCCAATACTACGAGTTTACAGGAAGCAAGTCCAGAAGAAAATCTTGTAAGATACTCTCCTGCCATTGAGTCATTATAAGGGCTTAAATTCTGGCTGGAGAATTCTGGGAATTGATGTCTACACATCCTAAAGTTGCCAAATTTGAGAAACATTGATCTAGAGGAGGGGGCCTTCAAACTTGGCAACTTTAAGACTTGTGGACTTCAACCCCCAGAATTCCTCAGCCAGCCATGGAATTTTGGGAGTTGAAGTCCACAAGTCTTAAAATTGCTAAGTTAGGAGACCCCTGATTTATAGGATCATAGGTTTTCTAACCTCCTGATCACATCATCAGTGTGATTTGCAGGGTACTTGAAGAACCCAGAAGAACATCAACACATACACACAGTGTCACAGTGTCACAGTGTCACAGATACAAATACATACAGACACACAGAGTCCTAGGTAAAATCAAAGGTCTCCATTTGTACAAAAATTGGATTAAGGGTTGGGAAAATGTGTTGGAAAGGACATTTTGCAAATAAGGCACCACAGCTGAGAAGACTTAACATTGATTAAGACACTGTACAGGTCCATGCTCGTAATAAAGCTTGATTGATTGATTGATTAGGACCTGACTTAAGTTTGGAAGATAGAAACATCAGGAACTGGTGCATGTATAGAGAGTATATTGAGAATTTCAGGTAGAATTAACTTCTCAGAAAGGCTGACAAGTGTGATTCTGCCAGTATTAGCTCTGACAGTAGATTTTCAAGGCTCCCTTGGATAACTGCAATCAGTACGTATGGCTCTATTTAGTTACTGCTCCAGAATTGCAGGCAGACAGATGGTTAGTGGCAACATGAAGTTCCCTGATGTGCAAAAGAGCTTTTTGGCATTGTACTAGAGGAACATCTTTGAACATTGACGCCAAGACTTCCTCTGCTTGCTGTCATTCCTAGGAAAATTAGATCGTCTTCCCCCTATTGCCTCTTTCTCTGTAAAGAAGTGACTTGCAGGATAGCAGAGAATGATATGAACCAGTGGTTTGGACTATAATAATAATAATAATAATAATAATAATAATAATAATAATAATAATAATAATAATAGAAGCCCCACAACCACGTCAAGGTACACTGCAAGAAACAAACCAACTAATGTACAGCACAGCTGCAGTTATAACAGAATACCTGGGATGTAAAATCAACAAAAAAGAAAAACAAACAAACAGTGCACCACAAAAATGGAAGGTTAGACTAGAAAATAAGATCAGCAAGTTAAGATCACATGCAAGCAAGCTAGAACAGATGAAAGAAAAGAAGCTGAAGAACAAGAAGACCAAAGAATACCTAATCAAGAAATACCACTTAGAAACAAGGAAGATCAAGGAAGCACTGGAAATAATAAAGCAACAAATAACAGCTATAGCCAGGAAAATCAGTAGATATGAAGCTCGAATTGCAAACTATAGGCAGAACCTCCAATTTCAATCCAATCAAAAATAAAAATACAAAGACCTACACATAGAAATAGAACAACTGTGGCAAAGGCAAGCAAGGGCAGTACCAATAGCAATAGGCACCTGGGGTGCAATCCTAAAACAACTGGAGCACCAATTGAACATCATCACTGGCATTGACAAATTCGTCATTAGTCAATTGCAAAAAGCAGCCTTACTAGGAATAGCTTCCATCCTGTGACAATATTTGTAATACCATCAAATATCCACATCTGCCTATCCCAGGTCCTTGGTAAGGACACGATAGTTAAAAATGTCAAATCCAGTCTGAACATCTGGCTGACTGTGCAATGATTAATAATAATAATAATAATAATAATAATAATAGTAATAATAAGCAGCCTGAATAGCAGTTGAATGGACCAAGGTCAGAGTTCATCATTACAACTTAATTCTTTTTGCTTTTTCTAATTTAAGAAGGGCATAAACCTCTGAGAAAGGAAGTCATCTCACTAATTGTGATGACTTATCATTAGTGGAATAGTTTTGGGGACGAAAAAAAAATATTCCCTCAATTCTGTAACATGGATGATATAGCTTTTTTTAAAAAATTGACTGAGTGATTTCTTTGTTTCGATATTTATATAGGCACCCATCTTGTAAGGAACTTGATTGGGCAATCAAAAAGTGGAAAAGGAATGAAGAAGGAATGAAAGAAGGAAGGAAGGAGGAAGATAGAAGGGAGATAGAGAGAAGAAAGAAGGGAGGGAGGAAGGAAGGAAGGAAGATAGAAGGAAGACAGAGGGAAGGGAGGGAGGGAAGGGAAAGAAAGAGAGAAAAAAGAAAAGAAAAAATAAAGAAAGAGAAAAGAAGGAAGGAGAAAGAAAGAAGGAAGGAAAGAAAAAGAAAGAAAGAAAGAAAGAAAGAAAGAGAAAGAAAGAAAGAAATAGAAAGGATGCCTTGGCTTCAAATTAAGTAGCAGAATTGTAAGAGAAGAAAGAAAGAAAGAAAGAAAGAAAGAAAGAAAGAAAGAAAGAAAGAAAGAAAGTCAAGCTAAATTGGCACTTGCTTTTTGGAAAAGGTCCAGATCATTACTGTGATTTCAAGAATTCAACAGAGACCCACAAAAGTGGCAGTAGTTGGCTGAATACTAATCCTAAGCAGTGGCATCACTGCCTTAGCATCCCATCCGCTTGCTGTGTAGCCATTAGATGAAAGTGCGATCACCTGTCAAACAAACTGCTAGAACTGTGATAAATTAATGATCAAATAGCACCAGCTGATGTACATAGCAGTGTTGAGGGTACTTACAACTCGGGGCCTGGGCTTCAGAAATATAGCTGATGTGCGCATACACAAACACACACGATAGATAGATAGATAGACAGATAGATAGATAGATAGATAGATAGATAGATAGATAGATAGATAGATAGATAGATAGATAGATAGACAGACAGACAGACAGACAGAGCTTTGCCATTAAAGAGAAATGTCACATCACGATATGACAACGTATCATCCATTAAAGAAAAATGCCTTTTTTAAAACAACCCCTCTTCCCTTTTCTTTGAATAACTTCATTCTGCCATTTTTAAAGACAAGCCAAAGAGAGCCTAAGAAAGCCAAAAGCAAAATCAGAACAGTTTTCTAAAGACAGACATTTGTGGGTGCGTCTGTGTGGTTGTTTATGTATGAGACAAACCAGGGCAAGTTATTGCAAGTTCAGTCAAGTGCTATTGCTGAAAGGGTTTCCCTATCTCAGTCTTTCCCAAAGTTTTAGAAATAACAAACTTCAACTTCCGGAATTATAAGCAATGCCATTCTGTCTAGGCACTACCGAGCCCTGAAGGTCACACACCAAGAACTGGTCAAGGCTTGGAAATCTTGATTTAACTTCAACCTAAAAATGCTAAAGAAACAATATCTGGGCCGCCACCAGCATCACTCACTGCCTGTCTCCTTTGATAATAACACTTTGGCTGAGTTCATGCAAGGTTGCTCTGTCTGGTCTGAAGTTTGCATTTGTGGTAGCTGCAAAACTTGGCGGGTCTGGCCTTGTTTTGACCTTTGATGGTCTACTGGTGGCTTCCCAGCTTGCATGAATCCACGCCAATTTGGCTTAGTAACCTTTTTTTAAAAACAGTTTGCTGCTTATTACGAACCCAGAAACTGGGTTAATTGAGTAAAAGAATTAAGCATGCTTTGTTGAACAACAAATGGTTGTTTCTTGTTGGCCCTGGGGGTAGGGTAAGCCTTTGCTATTTAGAAAATAAGCAACGTGGAATGTGACTTCTCTTATTTGTTTTTAGGAATTGGGAATTTGTTTTGTTGTCTTAGTAAGGTAGTAAATTAATACTGAGTAGTTCAGATTGTCTAGTTGTTGTTTTAAAAAAAGACTCTGTTTTTATAATGCTCCATCTTCTTTTTCTTTTTTAAAAAAATCAAATTATCTTAAAATTGTTTTGGTAATTGGCTGCTGTCAGAAAATTAACTAACTTTCTTTGTCCTTCCTCTGAGTTTTGGATTTTTAGGTGATTCATTTACGAGCTCCCTGTGTTTCCCAATTTAGTAAGCCAGAAATGGCTCCTCCTATTCATCCCACTGATGGCTCCCCACCCTTAATTTATTCTGTTTCATATAAAATCTCATTACCGGAACATGATTCCATCGCTTCTGCTTTATCTTTGATATGAGAACAGAGAGAAACCAAAATCAATCCTTTAAAATAAAGTCTATAATCAATTTCCTCACTTTCATTTGCTTTCAAAGTTCTAAACAAAATTAAGCAGAGTGTAACTTGTAAGACCCAATGGAAGAGAGAGAAAAAGGGAAAGGAATGAATATTCTTTCCTAGAGAAGTAAAGTTGAGAAAAAAAAAATCCAAATAAATTTCATCGGAGGACTATTTTCATGTTGGAATACTTTAGTTTTTGAATGAAGCAAAAGATCTGGGCCAGTGATGGCGAACCTTTTAGAGACCCAAAACCGACTTATTTATCACTGGGTGCCGGGTGGGCATGGCCGCGGTGGTCATGGCAGACTGGGTGGGCGGGGCTAGGGTGGTGGGGTCCAGTCCCTCGCTATCTCCGGGGCACGGCATGCGTGCCCACAGAGAGGGCTCTGATTGCCGCTTCTGGCACGCGTGCCATAGATTCGCCACCACTGGTCTGGGCAGAAGGGGACAAAATGCCTTGAGTCACCCAGTCAGCTTTCATGCCTAAGATAGGAGTAGAACTCACCGTCTCCTAGTGATTGCCCAGAGTGACTCAGCTGGCTTTCGTGCTTAAGGCAGAACTAAAACTCACCATCTCCCAGTTTCTAATCTTATGCTTTAATCACTACACCAAACTGGTTCTCACCATATTTCATTCACAAACCATGTAGTTCAATTGGACAGGGAATTTTGGCTTTCTTTATCAAGAGTTTCTCTACCTGGCTGAATACAATATAGCCTTTCTTTTAACTGTATAGCCATTTGAATATGTAATATTCAAAGGAATCGCCTTGGGCTGGCATTTTCCTCCCCCCCCTTTATTACAATCAACCTTAAAGCTGTGAAACAATTTTAGTTGTGTAAATAGGACAATCGGCTTTAGAAAATGTCATTCACTGAGCAAAACGAACCTGAGGCTAAGAACGTTTCAAAAATCCAAGCAAGTATTTTCACAGCATTGCAAAAAACAGACCCCCATTTACCTCTTTCCACCCCCCAGCTGCAAACTGTGGTGTCAGCTCCTAGATGAATATTCAGTATTTTAAATTCAGTCTATGGGGCCTAATGTGCAGTGCCAGGGAAATGGGCCAGGATCTAAAGAACAATTTTAAGCTTGTTTCTACTCCCGCTAAAATATTCATTTATGTCTTTGAGCGAGACATTTTCATATCTGCATAATGCACACTTCCCCTAATCGTTCCTCTTGAGTTTCCTCATGGTCTGTTTTCTGATTTAGGAAGCTATTGTCCAAAAAATGCACAAACCTATTCTTCCTTCTGTCGGAAAGCAGAACTAATGCCCAGTTCCTTGGATCCTGGCCTGTTGTTATTTTATGGAAAAAAGAATGTTGTTGTGCACGAGGATTGTGGACAGACAAAACCATCCAGAAAAGCCTCTCTTTGGGAATCCAGGGCCCTCCTAAGTCTTGTTTTGTGGGGCTAGTTTTGTGTTGTTCCTTTTATGGGTTGTATTTTTATTGGTCATTGACTGAAATGAAGTTCTGTCTGTCTGCCTGCCCTCCCAAATATTCTTAAGTCAGTGTCCCTGGGCTATAAACAAAGCAAGGTTCAAATGGCCTTTTGAGATCTTCTCTAAAATTATGTGGACAATTTCTCTGAAACCTCTGAGAGATCAGAAAAGGCTCTTTGAGAATTTTGCAGGATCGGGAATCTCCTTACCTGTGAAAAAGGTCAATGGGAGGAATTAATAATAATAATAATAGTAAAGTTGGAAGGGACTTTGGAGGTCATCTAGTCCAACCCCCTGCTCAGGCAGGAAACCCTACACCATTTCGGACAAATGGCTGTCCAGTCTCTTCTTAAAAACTTCCAGGGTTGGAACATTTACTGCTTCTGGAGGCAGGTTGTTCCACTGATTAATTGTTCTCACTGTCAGGAAGTTTCTCCGTAGTTCTAGGTTGCTTCTCTCCTTGATTAGTTTCTACCCATTGCTTCTTGTCCTGCCTTCAGGTGCTTTGGAAAATAGCTTGATTCCCTCTTCTTTATGGCAGCCCCTGAGATATTGGAATACTGCTATCATGTCCCCCCCCCTTGTCCTTCTCTTCGTTAAACTAGAATTGAAGAGGGCCAGCCAAAGAGGGTATGGATCCCAGGTAAAGGACACTTGAACAGAACAGAATAGAATAGAACCATAATAACAGAACAGAACAGAACAGTTTTATTTGGCCAAGTGTGATTAGACACACAAGGAATTTGTCTCTGATGCAGAAGCTCTCAATGGGGCCACCCATTTCACAAAAACACAATTCTGGGACTCCTACTGCAAATTGCCAAGCCCGCAAATCTTGATCACATGACTAAGGGGATACTGGTTTTTTTTTTTTTTTTCAGCACTGTTGTAATTTCAAACAGTTGCTAAATGAAGGATTGTAAATCGAGCATTACCTGCATACATTAAGATTGCATCCTCTATCTATATAACCCGACTGCATCAGAAAGATGGAAATAAACCCCACAGCTTTCCTGAGACCATCCTGCCCGGATGGTTTTTTTTTGTTTTTTTTTTTAAAGGAAAGGAAAAATTCTTTGATTCCAATTAATGAAAATGGCTGGGTCAGCCTGTCATCTCCCATGCTCTTTATGTGCTGTTCAGACATCGACATGGCTTATTAAAACCTCAGGCGCTCAACATAAGCTCTGCCTTGGTACCAGTTGCCAGAGGCATCAATGCACACACAGAACCTGTCTACAGGTTTCTAGGTTTTCAGATCTGTCATCGCTTGAATCCTTCTCATGCATCCTGGCAGTACACAGAGCAGATGAAAAAGTCCACCCAACCTCACAGAACATCACTCGCTGGAAGCAGGGAGGATGGTGAGGAAGAAGCAGTGGGAACAATAATAAACACTTCAAGGATGTTGCTATTCCTGCCTCCTGGGTCATCACAGAAGGTGAGAATTCCCTGATCTTTACTATCCATGTTGGAGGGACAAAAAAAACAAAGACATTAATAGGCATCTTCTGCGAACAGAGTCCCAATCTTTGCTAATCATTCTTCCCACTGCTTCTAAAGTGTGCTTGAGTTGATCAAAGCACCAGAAAGATAGTTATACAAAGGCATATATCATTCAGACAATCCATTTTCTCTGGACTAGGAAAGGTTCCTACTGTACATTGATAAGTTTTTTCCATCTGAGTTCAGGGGCATAAATGAATTCACAAACACTTTGTTTGTTCCTTTGAAGACTAGGCCAGCATTCCCTTTCCTGGGCCAAGGTAATTATGAATTTGAAATCAAATTGTTTGATTACATGTTATGCAACCGCTGCAAACATGCAACTCTTGGTGGGGTGCAGATCAAATAGCCACAATAAAATTTGTTGAGAATTAAAAAAACAACTCAACCAAACATTAAACAAGATACAAAGTAATGCATAATTACACCGAGATCCCAATGGCATTATCTAACCAGGAGAAAGCTCTCCACAACATGTCTCCTTCCAGAATGCTGGAGAAAAGTTGGATAAATCTAATTTCCCGGGGAAGACTATTTCATATGAGAGACATCATTGGTTAACATCTATGCAGTTGCCCCCTGATGTGTCAGTAATGGTGGATGGTAGACTGAGATTTCTTGAGGCACAAACTGTCTAACAAGAAGCAATAATAATGTAGATTGTGGCCTCTGCAGAGTGTGGTCAGAAATATCAAGATGGTAGTCGTGAATATGCAATCAAAGCTCTGCCTGATATTAAAGTTAAGGATGTTCTAGATGAACCATCTAAGGCAGCAGTTCTCAACGTTTGTGTGACAGCGACCCCCATCACACAAACGTTATGCGCATGCGTGGCGCGGCGCGCATGGGGGCGCCCCCCGTGCGTGGCATGCATGGGGCGGGCCCCCCCTGCGTGGCGCGCATGCGCGGCGTGCATACGCGGCGTGCATACGCGGCGCCGCCCCCGGAGGCACGCCGCCACCCCCATGCGTGGTGCGCATGTGCAGCGCCGCCCCCGGAGGGGACAAAATGGCGGATCGCCGCCTTTGGCGACCCCCAAAAAGTAGTCGATCGACCCCAAATGGGGTCGCGACCCATAGGTTGAGAACCGCTGATCTAAGGTAAAATAAAATCTAGTCCAACATCCAACAGTGACCATGAAGAATCATCTAAGAGGATCACACATACAACAGGACTGTCCCAATCTCCGTTCGTACTTGGGGAAGGATTACTTTGAAGGTTGGTTAGAAGATTAAAAGATCTTTCAAAATCTGACAAAAAGCTTTGCTCTCCTATAGTCAATCACCTCCCTAAGGCTACAGATGAATGAGACAAGCAGGTATGGAGGTCCAATCATCATCCAAGAAAAGAGATTTATTCCCCAGTGTTGTTCTTGGCTGGCCTTTTGTGAGCTGGTAACTCAGTTCTCATAAATTCTCTCCAAGCATGAAAGGTTTCTTGTCCTGCCTCTGTTAAGAAACAATCAGGAGCTGAGATTTCCTGGCCATTTGTGATTCTCAGTATTTACGATAAGTCACTACTGCCTGTTTTTTTGAACAGGACCCTTGGTTAGCAAGGGGAAGGGGCAATATCAGTTCACTAATGATGCACAGCACATGGGACCTTGGACAACCAAAAAGATTGCCACCAATTGTTGGGCTAGTCTTTACTACCATTGCATTGTATTAATCACAACATGATTAATGTTACAAGTTGGACTATTGGGTTTCCAGATGGGGAAATTAAGTAAGATTCCATTATTTAGTCTTCCTCTAGTTTCAGAGAAATCATGGACCTCTAATTAATTGGCCTCTAGACTGTTAATGACTCCTTGATTACTACACTTTAGGTCAGGGGTCTCTAACCTTGGCAACGTTAAGACTTGTGGACTTCAACTCCCAGAATTCCTCAGCCAGCAAAGCTTTAGGTAACTTGTTGAAATAGATTCTTCTTTTCTACCATTGGTGGCATGAAGTGGCAAGAGACATCTCTTTTGAACTCTAGCTTTCTGTATTATTTGAACCTTATCATTTTATTCATCACTTTATTAGGGCTTGATTAGATATGAACTTGATTAATAAGCCTGAGATTTACAAAAGCAGGGCAGTGTCAATCCTGAAGAATCCAGGAACTGTATAATCCTTGGATTCCATTAAAAGACCAACCTCACTGCTTTTCTGGAACTTATCATTACAAGAGGACATGACATCAAAGTGTTGCCTTGATTGCTGTCTCCATGTCTCCTTTTCTCCATAGGCCACAATTTAATAGCCATATCAGAGTCCATAATTATAATTTTCTTTTTTCAGTTGGAATCTGGCTCTAACAAACCACTGCTCCGGTGGGACTTCAGACACATGGGTGGCAAATTAAAACCCTACACCAGTCCATGATGGGAGTTGCACCTTCTGAGACTTCCTCTTTCCAAACAGAGAAGGAATCAGAGAGGTTTCTTCAAAGTGTATCTAGATAGCTGCTGAAAATACCACCACACCTAACATGGGCTGTTGTCAGTGGTGGGATTTAAATACATGAACAACCGGTTCTCTGTGTGGATGCCGCTTCCGGAAGTCCATTCTGGGCCTGGGCAACAAAAAAATAGCTACCGGTTCTGCCGAAGTTGTGCGAACTGGCTGAATCCCACCACTGGCTGTTGTGCTACTGCACAGGACACACAAGTGTCAGCAACAATGTTCCCTTTGGCATCACTTCATGTGACATCAACAGTGAAGTTGTGTGGAAAACGCTGGAGGACTGTCAAATGTTTCTACCAGGGTTTGATGCCAAAGATGAAGACAGACATGGGGGGGAAGAAACCAAACTGTTAATGCTGTTGGCTCCACTCCTGTGTTTATTTACATGAGCAATTTGGATGGGCACCCTGTTCTTCTGAGCCAGCTAACTCATGTTTCCTCACCGTGTCTTAAATGTATTTCGGTCTCATGTAAAGTGTTCAAGCCTTTCATTAGCGGTTGTGTTTGTTTATAATAGCTATAATAAGATAGCACTGAAGGAAAAAAAAATATCTAAAGTTAGGGAAGGAGCTGAACTTTTCTTTTGCAATGCAGTCATGAACTGCGCTCCTGTTTAGCCCTTTCATTTGCACCACTTTCCAGGCTGTGAACAAAAAAAAAACAAAAAAACCCCCTCACCCCCTAAATATTAAAAAGTTAATATTCTTTAAGTGATTTAAGTTGTTGAGGATTTTCAAACTATGAAAAAACTTTGTTATGGTCCTTGATCAGTTTTTACAGTAAATGTGAGAAATAGTTTAATACAACAAGTTTGGAGGGGAAAAAAACAATAGGACAATAAAGTGACATTTCTAATTAAAATTTTTGTGCGATTGTAAGTCCCGGTGAAGATATTTGACCATCTGAGGTATGTGTGTATGTGTGTGGGGGAGTGTTAGCATCCTTTAAAAAGTAATAAACTGAGAAAGAGCTACTGGTTCAAATTCACCCAGCTGGCTTTCATGCCCAATGGAGGACTAAAATCCCCAATCTCCCCAATTTTTAGCCGTCATCACAACACCAAGTTGGCTCTTGCCCCCAAAATGGACAAGAGATTGTGCAGAGCGTGCCCTGGTTTATAGAGATCCTTTTCAACAGATTTTCTAGTATAACGTAACTAGAAATAGCAAGAACAGGAATGGGACGGGATGGGACGGAACAAAATGGAACGGAACAGAACAGAATAGATGGACTGGGCTGGACTGGACTGGACTGGACTAGACTAGGCTAGGCTAGGCTAGGCTAGGCTAGGACTAGACCAGTGGTGGTGAACCTTTTAGAGACTGAGTGCCCAAAAACTGCTCCTGCCTCCCTGCCTGCCCTGCTCCACATCCTATCCACTCCGCCCCCACAAGGCCACCCACTGCCTCCATGGCCCACCACAGTAGATCACCCAGGCAGCCCAGCAGTGCCATGGAAGCCACTCCCTCCACCCATGCCCCGCAGCATCATCTGTGTGCGATGGGGCGTGGGGGCAGAGTCTTGTCCCCACTGCCTGGCTGCCATGTGCTTGGCTGTTCTGCTCCACATGGTCTGTGCCCAGGGGTGACTCTCCTCCAGGGGGCTGCTGGTGAGAAGGGGGCCATGGGGGGAAGCCAGGCTGGAGTGACAGTGCGTGTGCCCACAGAGAGGGCTCTGAGTGTCGCCTCCGGCATGCGTGCCATAAGTTCACCAGCACTGGAATAGAATATTTGGCCAAGTGTGATTAGACATCAAGGAATTTGTTCCCATGCAGAAGCCCTCAAGGTACATGCAAAGCAACAGAGTAATAATAATCATAATAATGATACCAGTAAGAGAGGGTAGTAGACAAGGCTATTAATAGTACGACAACACTAGTTTTATACTTATAAATCCAATATGAATCCAATATGAATTATGTGCCTACTCTCTGGATGCTCAGATCTGACAACCAATTTCAGCTCAGCAAAAAGAGGACTTCTTCAGATAGTTGGACTAACCTCCAATGGCTCTTCAAATGGAGGAGCATCTATGGTTAATTTAAGAGGTGAGGCCACAGTAGGTTTCACCTATTGCCAGGAAAACATTACATGACCAATTTCCCCAGATTTGTTATTTCAAACTTAATGACTGCCATACAAGAGACCATACAAGAAGGGGCAACATTTGTTCTACAGCTGTATTATTTAATTCCCATTGTCTGTCTCTGTGTGTTTTTTTTTTAAAACAAAAGGAAACCCATTGGGCTACTGGCCAGTAGCTGTACAAAATAAGTGATGACAGGTGAAAGATAAGTGGTCTCTTGTTTGCTTTTCAAGCCACATCAAAGCCCGAGGCCCTCACCGTGTAATTAACACCCAATGAAACCTCACGTCAAACAGAATTATTTAGCCAAATGTTCTGTAGAATCAGATCTGATTTTCTTTTTCTTTTAATGGGGTCAGAATTAGTATCATCCAGGAAACACACACACACACACACACACACACACACATTCTTCTATTTTATTCCCCCTCCTACTTTTCTTTCGATCTGATGAAAGAGAATTAGCTTTCACTATTTTGTTCAAAGGAGAAGTGTGTTCTTCGTGGACTTTTTCAATTATGAAGTGGCCGAGAGATCCTTACGGTTAACTTTCGAGAGGCCTACACCTTCTCAGGCTGCCTGGATTTCAGTTTAAATCCCCAGGGAAGAAACCAAGTGTTGCTTTTTGTTTTAACTGAGAAGGAAGAATAGCCAAGGTAACCTCCGAGCGATGGGGAGGTAAGTAAGAGAAAACGCTGGCAGGAGTGCCCTCTACTGCCTTCCATAATCAAGAAAGGTCCAAACTTCACCAACAGAAATTTTAAGGAAGTTCTCAAGCCCCCCTGAGAATAGGAGAACATCATATAATCCTCTTTTTTTTTTCAGGGGAGGAGAAATTGCAAGGAAGATTTTGGAACATTACATGGGATTCCTCCCTTGTGCTCAAACAGAATAAACAAGCGTCTACAGGAGAGCCATAGTGGGCTTTGCACCACTTTCAAAAACTAGGCATAGCAACAGCATTTAGGCTTATATACTGCCCCAGAATGCTTTACAGCACTCTCTGAGCGGTTCACAATGTAAACATTAGTTGCATATTGCGCCCAACAATCCGCGTCCTCATTTTATCAACCTCAGAAGGATGGAAGGCTGAGTCAACCTTGAGCCCCATTGCCTATGGAGATTCTCAGTCATCCAGGTCAAAGCACCAGAAGGCAAGACAAGAAACAATGGATGGAAACTAACCAAGGAGAGAAGCAACCTGGAACGAAGGAGAAATTGCCTCACAGTGAGAACAATAAACCAGTGGAACAACTTACCTTCAGAAGGTGTGGGTGTCTCCATCACTGGAGGTTTTAAAGAAGAGACTGGACAGCCACTTGTCTGAAATGGTAGAGGGTCTCCTGCTTGAGCAGGGGGCTGGACTAGAAGACCTCCAAGGTCCCTTTCATTGCTATTCTGATTGATTGACAGTTGTCCCAAAAGTGCTTTTTCAAAAGGATTTTGTTTCAGTTGCCTTTTAAAAAAGCACCTTTGGGATTTGGGTCCCATTGGGATCGAACTCCAGGCTGTGGGCAGAGTTTGCCTGCAATAATCTTTAGACGCGCCATTTTTCTCATTACTCCCCGTCACACAAAAAAACGGGAGGAAATTTGAGCTGACCTTTTTGGACCCATCAATTCTGGGGAGCTTGTAAAAAGGACGCAGAGCCTTTGAGTCTTTCCTCTAGAGGAGCACGCAGAGTTTTATTCAAAAAATAAGGAATTAACGTTTAATCTTTCGATTCCCCTGGGCCTTGAGATTTTTTTAGTTTAATTACAGAGATGGCTTTCCTGGACGATGGTGGCCAATTCCACCATTAGACAAAATGAAGCATCTGCCTTGGATGGCAGTTGAAGACAAGCAGCAAACTGGAGCCAAGCCTTCACCCCTTGCCCTCCTGACCCGAAGTAGCCACTTTGCTTGCTTTTAACTTTAATTACAGAGATTATTTTCCTGGCCAGTCTCAAAACATTGGGGCAAGGAGGTTCACATTGGAAGGCAAAATCAGGCAGCTCAAGTTGAAGCTTGGCTGCTTGGCTTTCAAAGGAAATGGAGGAAAACACTTACCAGCTTACAAATTTGTATTGATCTGCCAAGCTCTGGGATAAACACATTTTGTTTCAATGTCAATTAAAGTTTCCTGTAAAGATAACAGAGTTAGATGCTCGTGGGGTTATTCACATGATTTAAGGTCACTAGAGTGACTTTTGTGGAGACAAATGGAATATAAATAGTGCAATCTCTCTTAAGGAACCTGATGGTGGGCTGTTCTCGTTGAAAGCAGGTTGATGGATCTACGCGCTCCTTTGCTGTAGCTAAGATTGCCCTTCCGGTGTTAACTGTCTTGGTATCCTGAGAAATTATAATTTAGACAACTTAGGTGGAACAATTATTCTCATAATCTTTCCTTTTAGTTGCAAGATTCTTACTTTTAAAATCTAAACCTTCCAGAATTGTCTTATGTCCAGTGGCATTTAAATCGATTGAAATAAAATAAATAAATGAATATCTGCTCTACATATCTTGTAAAATCAGGCATTAGGAAGAGTTCCCCCAATCTTGGGGAGCTCCAGAGGCAATCTGGTAGATCTCAAGGAAAGAGCAGTTAGAAGGATGCTTTTTTTTGAGAAACAACAACACTTTGAATTAAAGTTCATAGAGCCAAAATGATGAGTCAGCTACTTTTTCAAAGGAAGCAGGAGTTTGACATGTGAATATTGGATGACAGCTTCAGAAAGAACCCTGTAATTCCTTCTCAAAAGGATGGAGTAAAGCCATTGTTTTTCTAATTTTTATTCGCTTGTTTTTATGGGGATCAGTTTACGATCATGGGGGGAGTATTTCTAATGAATTTCATATCTATTGTCTTGGATTCATTGATGGAAAAAAGGGCAGGAATGGAACCTTTGTTTCTTCTAGGAGAAGGAGTGGTAGAGCCTGGGGGTGGAGTCAAGAGAGGAATCAGCCTGGAGTCATTATGTTCCCACAAATAGTCCAAGTGCAATCCCTCTTGAATTTCATTAAAGAACAGAACAGCAGAGTTGGAAGGGACCTTTCAAAGGGATTGTTGTCCAATCTCTTCTTAAAAATCTCCAGTGTTGGGACACCCACAACTTCTGGAGGCAAGTCATTCTTCTGGTTAATTGTTCTCACTGTCAGGAAATTTCTCTTTAGTTCTAGGCTGATTCTCTCCTTGATAGTTTCCATCCATTGCTTCTTGTCCTGCCTTCAGATGCTTTGGAGAATAGGTGGACTCCCTCTTCTTTGGGGCAACCCCTCAAATATGTAACCCTGCTATCATGTCTCCCCCAGTCCTTCTTTTCATTAAAGTAGACATATCCAATTCTAACAACTGTTCTTCATATGTTTTAGCCTCCTGTCCCCTAGTCCAACAACCATCTTTAAGGGGCAAAAATGAGGTGGATGGAGAAACCCCTTATTATAACCATAGCAGACTAATAAATACAACTTTAAAACAATAGTAAGACTGACAAGCAGCCTTCACACCATTAAAACTAGGGTATAGTTGTAAGGAAAAGACTAATACCTCATTACAATTAATATTAGCTAAGTTATAGCAAAACAACAGCATGAGATCTATTTCACCAGAAGCGATGATACAAGCAATTAATTAGGCAAAAGGAAAAAGACAAATGAATACTGAGTGTATTGATTAATGAATTGAGGAGGGAAAAAAATGGAATAGTACAAGAAAGTACAGGCAGTAGGGAAAGAAGCACTCCATAATATGCCAATATAACTATGGATTATGAGCTTTGGAGTTGATGAGCTTCTTCTTTGGATGTAGTACTTTGGATGCCTAGCAAATTAATGCTGTAAATGTAAGCAAAGCAAGAACAATGTATGTTTGCATTTAATCTACACAAAGGTGTATTTAAGGATGAGTGGATCAGACCAAATCCCTCACCTGTCAAAGGAGAAAAGCATTCTAGTGATAGGCTGTTCCATTAACTTTTCTGCAAGTGATTAAGGTTTCAATCACCAAGTCATAGTCTGCTTTCCCACACTGCAATACGCTACACCGTGCAATAGCTGGCAGTTTTTCTGCACAATTTACTCAATTGATATATGTCATGCATTTCTTAAAGAATGCTGGTCGGCAATAAGGTTAATTCAGGTTGACGGATGAAGAATGGTTGGTAAATGGAAGGACAAGTTTTGAGAAGAGGTAGCAAACTTCTCCGGACCCACTGAGAGACTGAAAGAAGAAAGGAAAAGCGTTGGAAACTATCAGACAAGGAAGTCTCTGGCAGACGGCACAGAACACAGCTGCACGGACAGTTCTAGAGGCCTCTAGGCTGGCCCATGTTGCAATAATTGTTGTGAGAGTTGCACTGATTGTTAGTTTGCTTCTGGGTCCAATTTGAGGTGTTGGTTCTTATCTTTAAAAGTCTTCATGGTCCAGGTTATCTGAGGAACAGGATCACCCCAATGGGAATGGTCCACTTATGGATCCTGTCAGTCAAGGAATTCTGTCTTGGAGGGTCCAAGAGAAGAGCCTTTTCTGCCATGGCTTCCAACCTCTGGAATGCTGTGCCCCCCATGAGGTGAGATTCGCACCCATATTTTGGCCTTCCGAAAGGATGTGGAAACCTGGCTCTGCCAACTGGCCTGAGCTTGTCATTCTGGAGGTAGTTTAATGGGCTGAGAGAAGACCCCCCACCTCCTCCCTATGTGCATCTTGCCCTTTTCGTTGGCATCTCCTTAAGTCAATTTTAATGTGAATATTTATTATTTTAATTAGTAGCTCAGATTCTTCTAGAGAACGTAAGCTGGCAATAAGTCTTCACACTCGTATGACGTGCCCGAATCTCCTGATTTTCCCAGCGCTTCACAGCCGGGTTCTTCGTCCTTCCTAAGTCAGAACTCAAATTTCACAAGTCAACATCAAAACTGCCACTTTAAACCGCACAAATTCTTTCACAGTTGAACATGAGGGAGTGACCGGGCAGTCCAAGCAAGGGTGAGCCTGGAGTGGGGGAAAGAGACTTCTAATTTCAGTAAGTGTAGTGCAAGTCAATTTGGCAGAGGTCCCACATGGATCAGACACACGTCTGCAGCGTGGAAACTCAAGGCATACTGATTGTTATTATTGCTGATAGAGCATCAATTGCACTAACCGTCTGGTGGAAACCAGGGAAGGCTGCCTCCTTCGTTGTGAAGAACATGATTCTGATTGAGGATGCTTGTAGCACTCTTGGGGGCTGGCTGGGTGGGTGGGTTTCAGGATAGCCAAGCTTGGAGGAGACTGAAGAAAGCAATTCATTAGCTGGTTAGCACACACGTTCGATTCTTGCACATTCCTTCATTCCTTTGGTGGTTGGTGCTGGGAGGGGAAAAGACACGTGGTACGTGATGGGTGAGTTATTTGTGGTTTAAAATGGAGGACAAGCATTGTGGGTAGCCTCTGAAGGCCACTGTCAGTTTGTTGTTCTTTCCCCCAGATCTCCTTTTCTGTCTCCTGCCCTGGCATTGTCTTGCAGATGTAAGGCTGTCTTTCCGAGTTCAGAACATCTATGGAAATGAAAGCTCTGTAGATGAAGCTTAAGGAGGGGAGGGAAAGGGAAGGGAAAACAGAAGAGAAATGGAAAGGGAAAAGGAGGAGAGGAGAGGAGAGGAGGGGAGGGGAGAGGAGAGGAGAGGAGGGGAGGGGACAGGAGAGGAGAGGAGAGGAGAAGAGAGGGAAGGGGAGGAAAAAGAAGGAAAGGAAAGGAAAAGAAGGAAAGGGAAGGGAGGGGAAGGAGG
Source organism: Crotalus tigris (assembly GCF_016545835.1). NCBI lineage: Eukaryota > Metazoa > Chordata > Lepidosauria > Squamata > Viperidae > Crotalus > Crotalus tigris. The sequence goes on along the minus strand of NW_024096999.1, from coordinate 921,743 downwards.
AAAAAGTAGGGCAAGACCAACTTCCAATACTTCAACAAAATATTTTACAGAGTCTTTAGGGCTGTTCCATCTTGTGGTATTCAGTCTACATCAGATTTGATTTGTATATTCCTTCTAACAAAGGACACCTTCAAAGAAATTATAACAGCTGATCAAGTAAAGAAATTCTTTTGGTGAATCGAACATGTTTGTGACTGTATCCTGCAGGGAAGCCTAGGCTGAAAGTTGCACAAAACAGCTTGGAATTAAAGGACCAACCTGGACCAAGATGAAAATAGTCTGTTATTTTTTTTTTCCACGTTGCAGCCTGCAACTACAGCCACACGGTCCCTGTAGCTGCATCCAGCTTTATGCTGCGGAATATCTTTATTTATTTTTTTGCACTTTAGTATTCTTTCCCATTTTGCCATTCTTCATCCTTATCCGTTTCACCACCACCCCAAAAAAGAAAAGAAAAATTGTTTTGGAATGTCACAGGAACCTTAGCACAGATAAACCATTTGCTGAGTGTAATGATTAATGATTGAACAGTGCAGTTGTTTCAGAAATAAAGCCGTGCTGTGACAGGAGATCTGAAGATTATACCTAACATCAGGGGATGGCTTATTAATCATACTTCTAGAAGAATTTGTGAGTAAATCAATCCGCCTTATTAATGATATTTCAACTTTGCTCTGTGAGATGTCTTTTATACTTCCAGATGGGCAATTATCTGTTTAGGCCAAAAAAAAAAAAAAAAACAAACCAATATTAGTTACAGCTGGTATGGAAATATTTGATCTACATAATTTAAATAAAAAGAAATGAAAGCGGGTGAGTAACAAAGTATGAAATATATTTGAAAGATCTTGCATAACTCTGCTAGCACAGCATTGAGAAAAGACTTAATTGTAATTTTCCCTTCTGGAAATCATATATGTAGAAATATGCATTAAGTTCATGTTTGTACACTGAAATGATGATCATATAACAGCATAAAAGAGGATCGCCCACAGATTGGATAATCTTCATTTATATATGAAGCGGTTAAGTATATTCTGGAAAGCTTTATTAATTAAAGAGTTCTTCAAAGAGAAATCTTAAATTCTTGAATGTGAGAAGAAAAGGCAGACAATAATTTAAAAGGACTTTCTTTTATCATGTTGGGTAACTAATTTTTCAGCTGCCTGTCATTTGTAACTTACTGAAGCTAAAAAGGAAGATAGACTTTGTGACTTTGTGCAAACACAAATGGAAATTAAACCTGCAAAGGAATTTGGTGAATGGTTTTAACATGGATGTTTTAATTGCTTTAGCACAGACAGTGTAAAAGTTTAAAATTAAGGCTTTCCTGGCCCTGAACTAAACAAAGAGGCACTACAGACTCCGACAATGATGTTAGAAACACATTCCTTCAAGTCTTCCTCAAGATGCCTAAATTGGTGACACCAAAACTATCTAACTTGGAAGGACATTTTTAACGGTGCGAATTTGCTCACACTCTTCTGGGTTTTAGCTGGTTTGAATTCTGCTGCTATGCAGGACCCAGCTGAGGCGAGTTCCATATTTTATTCATGTCTTTAAAGCTTTCATCAAAGCAGGATATGATTTTTCTTTCTTTCTGGATATCTATATACAGGCTCCAGGCTGGAGTGAAGCATACCCAGAAATGAAAAATGGAATAAGTCACGTCTTTCTCTGGCTTCTGGCTCTTTGGAGAGGACCCAATGTGCGGCGCTCTTGCCAATTCGCAAGTGAGTTCAAACCAGAAGGAAATAGCCTTCATCCAATTTTCATCCAAGCTTACCTGCGTTTGTGATCAAAGTAATGTCCTTGCCCCACCTTCTGGCTATTATCATATTTCTCTGACATCTGATTCATAAAAGAAAATGCATCCTGCCCCCGATCAGGTATATGTCTTGCTATGGACGGTATCTGGGGCACATGAACTGAAGGTGTATCACCACTGAGTACTACAGGAAAATGGGACATGGTATGGACCCCTTGTAGATTCCTAGCTGTTTAACTATCATCATTACAAACCTCACCCCACTTCAGAAGAGCTCTTAGGCCAGAGCTGGACAATCATGGCGACAATGACTTGTGGACTTCAACTTCCAGAATTCCTGAGCTCAGGAATTCTGGGAGTTGAAGTCCACAGGTGGTAGAGTTGGGAAGGTTGGACATCCCTGTCTTTGGCTATGCACAGCTTCAAGTTAACCCTCAGTTTGGCTGAATCATCTTTTAGATCAACTCTTGGAATTAATCGGTGGAACGGAAGTTGTGGGTGCTCCATCACTGGAGGTTTTTAAGAAGAGATTGGATAGTCAAGGGCTGGAATGGACTTGAAGACCTCCAAGGTCCTTTCCAACTCTGTTATTCTGTTGTCAAGTCTCTGAATCAAAGAGTCAGTTCGAAAGGTTGTCTCGAATCAATTTAACAGACACCTGCTGCCTGCCCACACCCTTTTAATCAAATCAGTTTGACACATTATATTGACCTGATCATCCAAGCTGACTTGGCTTGACCCAACTCATCCAATCCAACCCAACTCATCCAATCCAACCCAACCATTTGAGTTAGAAAATGGGATCAACCAGCTCTGCTGTGATGCTCCCTCATTAGAGCCCCACGACAACTGGCAGAGCCAGCTCTTTAGTCTCTTAGGATAGTTGGGGGGGGTTGGTACCAACCTCAATCCAGGAGGGGCAAGATCTTCCAGATGGCAGGTCCTTCAGCAGAGAAGGCCCTCCTTCTGGACCCCACCAGCTGGAATACTTGGGTGTCAAGGCCCACAGCATGCCTCCTCTGCCAATAAGGATGATATAGGCCAATCCAATGAGATGAGTAGCCTGGACTGTCTTAATAAGATTAGTACACTAAGCATTGAATTCCTACAAGAATGACAAAATTAATCTCCCCTTTCTAAAGAAGCTGACAGATGTTTAGCGGGGACAAAAATTGTTTACTACAGGTAGTCCTCGACTTACCATATTTTCCGGCGTATAAGACGACTTTCTAAACCATGCAAATCGTCTCCGAAGTCAGGGGTCATCTTATACACCGAGTTCTCTTATACACTGGAACATTCCGTATTTTCCAGCGTATAAGACAACTTTCTAACCATGCAAATCGTCTCTGAAGTCAGGGGGTCATCTTATATGCCGAATCGCCTTATACGCCGGAAAATACGGTACATTTAGTGACCGTTCAAAGTTACAATGGTACTGAAAAGATGACTCAGGGCCGTTTTTCACAATTAACGACCTTTGAAGCATCCCGATGATCAGGTGATCAAAATCCGGACGCTTGGCCACGGGTTCCTACTTATGACGGTTGCTATGTCCCAAGGTCATGTGATCCCCTTTTGCGATATTCTGACAAGCAAAGTCGATGGGGAAGCCAGATTTACTTAACAGCCATGTTACTAACTTAACAAACTTAACAACTGTGGCAAGAAAGGGTTGCAAAATGGGGCAAAACTCACTTAACAAACGCCGGGCCTAGTTGTTGTCATAAGTTGAGGACTGCTTGTGCTTTCTCCATAAGGAACCTGCTAATTATATTTTCCTTTGGTATTTGGGACCTAATGCCAATATTTTCTTCCAAATTTCCAAACAAACTATCCAAAAGTGAGCCAGAAGAGAAGTAGTGTAAAACACAGACAGGTGTGTCCGTTTGTATGCACACCCACACCACATGCCTGCATATTGTGGAATTACCCCAAAATTTCATCGCCGTCCATTTTTTAAGCATGGAAAACGCGGACCACAATGTTCCTACGAAAGGGGGAGATCTTCAGACAAAAGTCTAATTTACTATTCATGCAAAAAAAAAAAAAAACACAATGAAGCCCAAATGCTACCAGGTTTGGGGGGGGGGGAGGAAAGCATTTTTGTTTCACTAAGGTGTACACGTTAAATTATCAAAGGATTCAGCATGACAATATGGTTATTGATGGTTATCTTAAGTGCCTTCTGTGGCGAGAAAGTGAAATTAAAAACTTGAACAAAACAGGAGACATGAAAGTACAGGTTCTACAAACACTAGGTTGCTTATTAAAGCCGCTTTGATCTATTGCTTCTTTGATATCCAAGGTCTTATCAAGAATTCACTTTCAGGGGTAAATATAGGTAGTTCAGAGAGATTTCATGACATACTGTAATGGTCTTTTCCCTGACACTTTTTTTTTAATTACTGGAAAAGGGATGGAGAAAAAGAAATCAGGAAAAAAGGTAAAGATCTGCTGATGCATAGCTACCTGCAAGGTTTAGTCCAAAACTGTTGATTATTTGGAAATAAGACACATGGTTGCCACATTTTCAAGCAACCCACACTGAGTTTCCATTATTTTCAAATACGGATTCGAAAAGCACAAACAGGGCTAAAAGCGTACATGTTACGAAAAGCATATTCTCAGAGCTTTGAACAGATCTCGGTGGGAACATGGCCCAGATGAATTGGTCAATGATCTTTATAGTTGATTTTCCCAGTACGAAACATAGGAGGTCAGTACGTTGCCCAAAATTGCAAGCTGATTTTGGAAAGCTAACCATGTTTGTAAAGAAGGAATAATGCAAACCCAACTTCAGGCTTTTTGAAACAAACCTTTGTAGGAACTGTAGCAATTAAAGCTGAATTCCAATTTTATTTTCAAAGCCGTAGGAAATGCAAAAACACAGAGGACTCTTTTTCCCAGTCATAAGAAGAAGAGATGCTTTTTATTTTTCTAGCAGACTGAAATACGAACAGTTGTATGTGCATTTATTCGTGTGTGTGTGTGTGTGTGTCGGTGTGTGTCGGTGTGTGTGTCTGTGGTTTCAATTTTATGAACTCTTCTAGGCAAAAATCTGTAATCAATAAGCCGTTGTCCCGAAGCTTCAAAGCAAAGCCTGTTGTAATGATGAGAATATTTGTTTAGTCACATGTAGTTTTATGACATGATGTGACCAATGAAATACAGCGGCACAAATAAAAAGCAGAGTTGTTTCACATGTGTCACGTGTGCATACATTTTCAGAGTGGATGTTCGGTGTCAAATGCACCTCCATCTGGAGTTAAGAAATATTTGCAAATATGAAACCTCCACGGATTATTTCTGGGGAAACGCGTGTCTCGGATCTGCCTGAAAATTAGAAACACAAGTCCCAAAGGTGCTTTTTCAAGAGACAACAGAACTGCCTTTGTTTTTTCCTTGTTCAGAATTCAGTCAGATTCAGTCAGAACTGAAGAAGCTTCTAGGATGAGAAGCGAAACGTCTTCAAGGAAAAAGAGAGAAAGTCCAGTTGCCTCTTGAAAAAGTTCATGTCTTAAACATTCCATCTGCCTGTCTGCAATGACTATTAAGAAGCTAAAATTTGGGGACTACTTTTGTAAAACAATAAAATAAAATAAATAAATTTCTCCCTCCTACAAGATATCATCTTGTGTTTCTTATCTGCCAGCCCAGACTTAAATTGGCCTGTCATGTAATCAATGGGCTATGATAGGCTGATTATCATGTAGGATAAGTGATATCTATTAGATAAAAATTGATCCTGACATAATTCAGGGAAGAAAAAAAAAAAAAGCAATAGCTAAAAGCAAGAGACTGCAAATCCTAAACTGGGCTCTTTGTGCCTTTTTAATGGCTGTCATTGAAAACAGCAGATCTCTGGGTAAATCTATATTGATTGAATAATCCTTGTCATTTGTTAGGCCCTAACAAAGCTGTCACGACGCAAGCCACCAGCAAAGAGATTTTGTTGTTGTTGTTTTCCTTCCTCCCCTTTATTAATTCCATTTAACTTTCATTTGCTGGTTAAATAAATAATAGTTTGATAACTTTGTCAAATTATAATTTAATAATTATAGGCTGTCCTCAGTTTACAACCACAATTGAGTCCAAAATCTCTAAGTGAGGCAACGGTTAAGTGTAAAAAACAGTTGCGTCACTTTTTTCAATGATGTCATAACTTCAAACGTCACTAAATGAACTGCTGTAATTCAAGGACAACCTGTATAATCTATCGACTGCAAACTAAATCGTTTTAATTAGATAACTTTCTTTTGATTCCAACCCTTAAAAGTATCCAAGATTTCAGGCCGGGATTCTCTGTTCAGGATTTCAGCAGGAGGAAAAAAATAATAATTAAAGTGCGGGGGAAGAGATAACTTAGCTCCTTCATGAGGGCTGGACTCCTGTGCGTTTAATTCAACCCACGTCCTGCAAATTACAGTTTGTGAAGGAGTCAGATCTGGATGGCCACTGAGAGCCGTCATTTGTGTGCGATGTGTTAAAGGGGAAAAGAGAAGGGCTGGGAGGGTGATAAAAATTGTAAGGGTGGGTGTGCTGGAGGCGGTCCCGGGGGACCCCATTCCCCTTTATGAATGCAGAAAAATTCATCAAACGGAAATCATTAAACGGAGCAGATGGGGCTTGTGGTGTGTGTGTGTGTGTGTGTGTGTGTGTGTGTGTGTGTGTATGTGCGTGTAGACTTCACACAAAGGAGAAGGAGAAGGAAGAGGGGAAGTGCAAATCCATCAGATCAAAAGATGACAGCGGTAGAAGGATCCTGGCCTGGGATTTGTATATTCTATTGTCCTTATCTTGGTGCTTGGGTCTTTTTTTCTTTCTTTCTTTATGTTTGCACTCGGTGTCTCTCCCTCTGTGTGTGTGTGTGTGTGTGTGTGTGTGTCTGTGTCTGTGTGTGTCTGTGTCTGTGTGTGCGTGTGTTGAGTGGGAAGTCGAGAAAGAGCTGATCAGAAAGTGTGCTTTGCAGTCCCTGTCAAACTGATCTTCTCTAGGTGGGTCCCCGGAGAAGCTCTCCGCTTACTGTTCTGCCTGTTTCAAGGAATAGGAAATAATGACTTGGGGGTGAGGGGAGGAAAGATTAATCTATTAGGGGAAAGAATAACACACAGCCTTCCATGTTTTTCTTTCTCATTCCAACTCCTCTTGAGATTTGAAGATAGGGTCGCAGGAATTCAACAATATTATTTGACCATGAGTCCACCAGTCTGGCCTTGCCATCATTTCTTTTCTAAAAGATGTTTCCTGGGACAAGACCAGTGGTGGGACTCAGCCGGTTCGGACCGGGTCGGGAGAACGGGGAGCTAAATTTACCTGAATTCGGAGAACCGGCTGGCTTCCAGGAGACCTGGAGGAGGCCTCCCAGGCCTAGAACAGTCCACAGGAAGTGCATGGATACCACTTCCAGAAGTCCGTTCCAGGCCTCGGAGGCCTGGAGGAGGCATCGGAGGACCGGAAGAGGCCTCCCAGACCTAGAACTGTCCATTCTGAACAGTGCATGGATACTGTTGTGTCCTGAGGCTGCAAAGGCAGGCTCGGGACATTGCAACGGTCCCGGACAGTTGCAAGCTGCCCGGGACCAGACTGGCTGGCGCCGGCTTCGCATGCATGCGCGAGGCGCGGAGCGTGCCAAATGTTGCCATTCGGCCTGGGGATTGTTCTTAAGAGAGGCAGAGAGGCTTGCGTACCTCAGAGCTGTAACGGAGCTGAAGAAACAACAATAAAGGCTTCTTGACACTATGAGATGCTCTGTGATTATTCGCCATTAAGCGGAGGACTCAACACTGGCGACGAGGATGGGATGCCTTACAATCAATTAAAAGAATTGTAAGCTTACCCTGGAGTCCTGAGAGCAGCTAGGAAGACGGCGTTAAATTCAGCAACTGCCTGCCAATACAACATCGTTGGAGGTAAGCTGGCTGATAGACCCTTTCCTTACAAAAGAGAAAATGGCGAAGATAGGAAGACTCTTTGAATTTGATGTCACACACCCAGAAAGATGGGAGTCTTATGTGGCCAGAGTAGAAAACTATTTCAGAGTAAACCAAGTGAGAGAAGATGGCTTACAGGCTGCTACCTTGCTGTGTATTTGTGGTCAAGATGCATTTGAAATTGCTGAAAACTTAGCAGCCCCTGCGCCTCTTGAATCTGTTACCTACACAGATTTTAAAAAATTACTAAAAGAACATTTTCAGCCCAAGTTGTCTGTTATTGCATGGAGACATACTTTTGAACAGAGGGATCAACGGGCTGGTGAATCAGCTAAAGAATACATTGCAGCTTTGAGAAGAGCAGCTAAGCTTGTGAGTTTAAAGACTTAGAAGAAAGGCTGAGAGACAGATTTGTATGTGGGCGTAGAAACAGAGACTTGCAGCAGAGACTTTTTGCAAAAGAAGACATCGTTCCAAGATGCCTTGAGAGAGGTTACTGCAGAAGAGGCAGCAGGTGGGGCAATCAAGAATATGAGGCCTATCAGAAGAAGAAGAAGAAGAAGAAGAAGAAGAAGAAGAAGAAGAAGAAGAAGAAGAAGAAGAAGAAGAAGAAGAAGAAGAAGAAGAAGAAGAAGAAGAAGAAGAAGAAGAAGAAGAAGAAGAAGAAGAAGAGGAAGAAGAAGAATCAAATTCTCCAAGTTTTAACTGCCAATGTCTAAGTCAGCAGATCTTTTTCCTCTGACATTTTTTTTTTTCAAATACAACCCAGACAACCTTACTCTTTGATCTCCAGGTGATTCAAATGTGATCCATGCTGAGTTTAATGCCGAGCATTTCATGGGGTGGGAAATAGAATAAAGCGATAGGAAAGCTGAGAAAAAGCTTTGCAGTTGGAATTGAATTTCAGACAAATGAGTAGAAGCCTATCTCAATAAAATGCAAGCCCTCCTAATTCTTCTCTGTTTTGCATCAATGCTAAGAAGGGTGGAACTTTTTCAGTTTGCAAATACTCACCTATTTCGGTTTCAAAGCCATTCAAATTTACTTGCTAAACTGCCTGATATGTATATGTATATGTATACGTATACATATACGTATACATATACGTGTATATATATATATATAAAGTCACTTGGTTTCTTTGCCAGAATATTTCTTTGCCAAGGAGGAGGAGGAGGAGCATAATCCCTTGTTTTCAAAGAGTATCTTCTTCTTCTTCTTCTTCTTCTTCTTCTTCTTCTTCTTCTTCTTCTTCTTCTTCTTCTTCTTCTTCTTCTTCTTCTTCTTCTTCTTCTTCTTCTTCTTCTTCTTCTTCTTCTTCTTCTTCTCCTCCTTTGTAAATATGCCAGGGTAAAGGTCTGTACAACATGTGATCTATAATAAACTTCAAAAGAACACCTTTGACATCTTAGATAAGTTGCAAATGATGATGCGGTGAGATCTTTTGCCACTACAAAGAAAGAACAAAAGAACTAACATGAAAGAGAAATCAATAAACATATGGCAATTAATAAAACATTTTCTATGAATACCATACAAAGAGTTTTACAACAGCATTAAAAAAAAAACCCCAAAAGTTGTCTCATTGTGGATTTAAAAAGGATCAGCTGTTATATTAAGATATCCTTTTTAGTCACAAAAGAGACATAAAATTAAAGATTTTGTCATAAATCCATCAAGTGTTAGAGCTAGGAATAGAGAACCTTTTTTTTTTGGAAATCGTCACCAATAAATACAGTAAGGAAAACATTTTTTTTTAGTGAACAAAAACAATGTTCACAGGAACTTTTTTTTTTTTGAACTGAACTGAACGGAATGCTGAAGATTGGTGAGTGGAGGAAATTCTTCAGTTTTACATAATTTTAAACCCATATAACACTTGTTTTCCTTAACATTTTAAACCATTTTTATTGATTTCTTTTGTAAGTAATGTTAGGCCAACCATTACTGTAGACATTACCATTGCCTTTGCGGTAGAGTATTGCCAATAATTTATTGACAAATTTATTGTCATAATGAAGACACAGTCATTGAAAGACATCGGGGTTGCTTTGGCCATTAGCCCTCCCCCTCCTCCCCCAAAAGCCCACCTTTTAACTGAGAACTTATTGCTAACCTGAATTAGGGTCATATAATACTCCTCTTAGCATGTCAACTGCTTGTTAAGTACCTATTTAGATCTTTGTCCCGGTAAGGCACTTGCAGCTGTTAAATGTGAACCACAAAGAAGATATCCAGCTAATGGCCAAAGCTAAAACGATGAAACCACATATCAATGGTGAAAGTATGAACCAGGAAAAAGAAATTGTGGCTCAGGTAAAGTCTTGGCTAAGGAAAAGCTTGGTGGAACTATCAGAGGGGGTTGCTGTGAATGAAGAATACAAGCTCTGAAGCTCCTTCTGGGCTTCTGGAGAAGACAAATGAGAGGGATATGAAGCAAAGCAACTTGTCCACTTTGCTTGGGTTTTAAAAGCAAGAGTTGTGTTGCTTCAAGGAGCATATTCAAGAGACGGTTGATTCAAAGCATCATCCAAGTGATGCCCTTTGTCACCAACTGAATCTTCTCTAATTGATTAAAACAGGAAGTGATTAGGTTATTAATTACATCTCTTTTATTACCATGTATATTTAATTGGATTACTTGTTCATTTGAATATATCCTGGTCTCATACTCACTTTTGAGAAGTACAGGCCAAGTTAGTTTCATTTCGGAAAAAAAAAATGTGTGTCTCAGAGGATCCATCAAAATCCCAATTTGGTCTAGATATCTTCTCTTTTTTTTAAAAAAAAAAAAAAAGTCAAAATTCTTGTTCTTAAGCTCCAGGCATTCAAAGAACATACAATGATTTGTTGAGAAGGCAGGAATAAAGGAAACTTTATTGCTGTTCGTTGCTGTTGTTCTAAGATTTCAGCTCAAGCTTTCTTTATACACAAAAAACTTTGGGTTGACTGACGTTGCACTATAGCTCATCATCTTGAGAAAAATAGAAAGAAGAGTTGAAACAATAGCCTGAATCTTCTTTAAATCTTTTGGCCAGACATGGTTTCTCTTTTTAATGGGGCCAGATTAAAATATTTTGTGAAATGAAGTGATGGAGTTTGGGGTCAACCCTCCCAACAATCTAAAAACAAAATGGCACCCTTTTCAATCAGAAGCCAACTAAAGTTATGGCTGAATTTTATCTCAATGTTGATAATAATGATCATTCACAGCTGAGAAAGTAGTTGGTTTAGGGTGTTCAGGAGAAGTCGGTTGTCTTCTGTACAACATATCCAACCAAAGCAACATTTTCCCTAATGTTTACTGATCAGGTAGCTTCTGAGTTTAGTCAATCCTTCCACATTCTTTATGAGAATTTTCAGAAAGAAAGTTGGAAGTGTCCCTTTTTTCTCCACACTTGCTTCCATTTGTTCTTCTGATGACCTGAAGAAATAATAATAAAAATCTCATGTTGAAGTGATCAGGGTTGACAATATGTCAAGGCACGTTGGACAAACCATATAATCCTCATTTTTAACTCATCGGTCAATCCTTGGTTCAACTGACCATGATGGATTAGCTTAAACTCCTCCAAATCCTGGGGCACTTCAGGGCTATGTCCATCCACCTTAGGGCAATTAAATGGGACAATTCAATTTTTCTGCTCAAATTATCCCCACCTTTCAAGATCATAACCATATTTAGCGTCATTTATGAAATCTGCCCCTGATGACATCTAGAATTTAAACTTGATCAGATAGTCTCATTTTGCCTAAGGGTAGCTTGTCTTTTTAAAACAAGCCACATAGCACTTGGTACTCTGAAAAAAGTACACAATAATTTAAAGGTGTTTTAAATTTTTCTGGTGGCTACGGGCAAATTAGCTTTTCATTATGAAATTCAGTTTAAACAACTTATTAAGAGCAAAGGAATCTTCCCTTTCTCCTGTTTAAGGCAGGCAAGTTTTCATTAACTTCCTTTCTGAATTAAACATCAGTGAAAAAGCATGTCATTAAGTTTTATTCTGATTGTATTTTTTTTAAAAAAATCTAATTTCATAGGCTTTCAAGTAAGTCCGATGCATAATGTGATATTTTTTTTATCCTTCCAGAAAAATGATTTCTCCAATGGTCTGAGACAACCTCTCCTGTAAAATATTTTATAAATAATCAGTTCGGATTCATGTCTTCGCTAATTGACAAAGCCACCTCAGAATTCAGATGTTAAGAAGAGGTGAGAAGGGGAGAGACGGGGATTTCCAGCCAAAGAAAAGAAGATAGATATTCCAAAGCAAAAGTCTTTTTCACTGGTGATAATTAGATTGAAGATCCATCTACTGTTATATGATTCACAATCGTACTTCTTTGTTGTTGAATTCTGTGGTGGCCTTGGAATTCTTACTGAAATACGGTATGGAATCCCTAAAAAAGAACTCAAGCAGATCACCTGATTAATTACTTAGCAAAACAAAGTAATCGTTTTCTCTTTATCTTTCCATCTTCAGGATGGACATCTGCCTGTTAGCGGTTTTTGCAATTTGCAAGTTCTTTGTCCACGTACTTCCTTAACATGACCCCAGAACTGTAAGGACCCACCCCACTTTGCATCTTAAGAAGACAGAACTCTTGGAATATTTCTTCCAACAGGCATCCTTTATTAAGAGAAAATGGTTGCAGGCGTTCTAGACAGGACCTGGGGCCCAAGCCCTACGGTTCAAGGGAACACTGCAATTGTTGTAAATATGGCTGGCCTTCAAGCACTCAGATTTTGATCATAGAATATAGGACACAAACTAATAAGATTGGAAGAGTCTTTGGAGGTCTTCTAGTCCAACCCCCTGCTCAGGCAGGAGACCCTACATCATTCTGAACTGGCTGTCCAGTCTCTCCTTGAAAACCTCCAGTGATGGAGTATCCACAACTTCTGAAGGCAAACCGTTCCACTGATGAATTGTTCTCGTTGTCAGGAAACTTAATTCTAGGTTGGATTGCCCTTTCATTATCTTCTTGGCATTCTTGGCATTTGGTGAATAGGTCAACTCTCTCTTCTCTGTGATAGTCCCTCAAGTACTGGTAGACTGCTATCATATCACCCGTGGTCCTTCTCTTTGTTAGGCTACACATATCTAGTTCCTAAATCATTGATAATATGGTTTAGCTCCCAGGCCCCTTATTATCTTTATTGCTCTACACAATTTTTAGGGTCTCAACATATTTTCTGTACCGGGGTGACCAAAACTGGATGCACTATTCCAAGTGTGGCCTCACCAGGGCGGTATAAAGTGGTTCTATCACTTCACATGATTCTGAAGCTATCCCTCTGTGATCACATGATTGTGGAGATACCGGAATGGTCATAAGTGTGAGCACTGAGTGTAAGTCACTTTTTTCAGTGCTGTTATAAACGAATGATTGTAAGACAAGGATTACCTGTAAGCAAATATATTTTATGGGAATACATAGTCTCAAAGAGGCATTTTGCTTTGATGAAGCATCAAGAGAAGCCACCCTATCTCAACTCACGCTCAACACAAGCTCGTAGCTCACAGCTCATGCTTTCCACACACTCTCATACACGTTTGCATGGGTGTTACACTTTCAGATGTTACTTATTAATTCCAGGGCACTTTCTTTTCCATCCGTATTTCTCCTCCATTGTAGCAATTTCCTTCATTTTAGTTCCAACTCTATCGGTTGGAAGTTCTTTCCTCTCCAACACATGCATGCAATGTGCACACAGGCGTACGTACACAAACACACACACACAGAGGAAAGATTTGGAAGAATTTCTCTCACTTCTTCCCAGCTTGTTTTATCTTTGCTTGAGAAGTGAATAATTCATAGCCCTCTGTCTGCTTTACAGTCAAACGCATTCTGTCCACCCAAGTCTGTTCGACAGTTTGTGATTTATTATTTAATAATTTGCAGGGTTGCGCTGTTGTAAGGTGAGCAATGTGGCTGCTTGCAGAACTGTTACAACCTGGCCTAGTTAGCTGTCCTTTCTTTTCCTTTCTCTTGAACAGCATCAGCTATTGATTCTGTTCGTTTTTTTACAAACCTCTGCCATGTAATCCCACAGCTGCTGATCTCAAAGCTGTTACTCTAATATAAAAAGTTGGCCCTTCTCTTCCTTCCAAAACCAGAAGTCAGGGGTTTCCCCCCCCCTTCACTTTTCCTTAAAAAACAAAAAACAAAAAAACACCACTATCAAGACTTTTCTTCTTTCTTTTCCTTTTGGCTTCTTTGCTTTGTTTCTCTTGTTTTGTATAGTACACCGTGACAATAACGGGAGAGGCGACAGTTATTTCTCAGCAAAAGAATTTAGAAAAAAAGACAACTCTTGATGAACAAACGTCTTTGGGGAAATAGATGCTGAAGCTTTCATTATCCCTCTTGGCAAATGCCTCACATAGAATATTTGCCTGGAACTTTCTCAGCCTTTGAAAGTTTCTTGCCAGGAAGCCCAAAGAAGTCACACTATTATGTATAATAGTTTTATAGGGCTATCGTTCTGGTGGAGTTTCACTAATGGAGTCCAGTCCGGCTTTAGATTGTGCTGGGTTCCTATAGGTAAAACCCACAGATTTTTCTGGTAGTCATTTGAAAAAAAAAAATACAAACAAAAAACCTTCAAGCACTCTCATGTTAACTTTTGTCTCTGTTTTTAAAGAAACGTGTTAAATTTGTGAAATTTCATATCGTTTAAATACTAAACTGAATTTGTGTCTGCTCCTAGACCTTGAAATTTTAGCACCTATCTCTGCTTCCTATGTAAACTGGAGAGGACAACAGAGCTACCAATATGAAATTATGGATAGTTGCAACATGTAATCATTTTTCACCAATTGAGACTCTAGAAAGAGTGCAGAGAAGAGCGACAAATATGATTAGGGGGCTGGAGGCTAAAACATAAGAGGAACAGTTGCAAGAACTAGGCATGGCTAGTTTAGTTAAGAAAAGGACCAGGGGTGACATGATAGCAGTGTTCCAATATTTGAGGGGCTCCCACAGAGAGGAGAGGACAACATATTTTCCAAAGCACCCAAAGGCTAGATAGGGGGCAATAGATGGAAACTGATCAAGGAGAGATTAAACATAGAAATAAGGAGAAATTTTCTGACATTTTCAACCAATGGAATAGCTTGCCTTCAGAAGTTGTGGGTGCTTCATCACTCAAGGCTTTCAAGAAGAGACTGGACTACCATCTATCAGAAATGGTATAGAGCAGTGGTTCTCAACCTTTTTAATGCCGCGACCTCCAACCGGTTGTAAGTCGAGGACTACTCAACCGGTCGTAAGTCGAGGACTACTCAACGGGTGCAGCACCGTTTGCAGAATGGGACTTTTGGCAGGCTCAGCAGGGCAGAGAGCCTGGACAATTCCTATTGGCTTTTGAAAGCCAATAGAATTAGACTCTATTCAAGAGAGTCTATTCTATTGGCTTTCAAAAGCCAATAGAATAAAAGGGAGTAGCACAGCTAAGGAAAAGGGGAAGAAAATGGCGGACTGCGTTGTTTGGCGACCCCCGTGAAATGGTCGTTCGACCCCAAATGGGATCCCGACTCACAGGTTGAGAACCACTGGTGTAGGGTCTCCTGCTTATGCAAGGAATTGGACTAGATGACCTACAAGATGGCCTTCCAACTCTGTTATTCTTTTATGATTCACCAGTGTCAGAAAAACTGAGCACAGTCAGGCTTATTTAGAACCTGGATGACACACTACCAGGACATGTGAAATGGACTAAAAATGAGAAGTTGGGAAACATACTGGAAGAACTGCAAACCCCTCCCCCCCCTTACATGACAATATGCAGGACATATTTGGCATTTAGGGAGTCTTTGCCTTTTTGAAAAACCGTAACAAAATCCACAAATACTTTACAAGGTAACCATCTGCTATAATTTGGGACACATGCTTTGGTTCATTGATTTATCTATCACATTTATATAAATGCCCAACACATGTAGTGATTCTGGGTGGTGAAGACACTAAACCACTAATACCAACAGATAAAGACCAATTAAAAATACAAACAAAATAAATTAAGGTTTGTTTTAAAAAGTGTTGAAAAAAAATCACCCATCCCGAGTCTGCATCCCAATTAACCCTCCTGTAACCATCTTCCAGGTTCCCTCTATCATAGAATCCTCATCATATCATAAACCATGATTTAAAGTCCTTCTTGAAGGCCAACAGGGTTGGAGTCAACCTCCCTCTGGGCAAAGGATGTTCCCTATGGTGAAAACCACAGCATAAAATTTCATTCTCCTCTAATTCTAATTTTCAGATAAAGGCCCAAAGTACTAACGCAGCACGATCCTCTCCAAAGGATGAATAATTAACAGCCAAAGCAAATAAGTGATTGTTAAATAGTCTAACATTTGGGGGCCAGGTTGTTCACCAAAGCACCAGATGGAAGGACGAGAAACAATGGTTGGAAACTGATCAATGAGAGAAGCAACCTGGAAATGAGGAGAAACTTCTTGACAGTGAGGACAATCAACCAGTGGAACAGCTTGCCCCCAGAAATCGTGGGCGCTCCATCACTGGATGTTTTTAAGAAGAGACTGGACATTCACCTGTCTGAGACGGTATAGGTTCTCCTGCTTGAGCAGGGAACTGGACTAGAAGACCTCCAAAGTCCCTTCCAGCTCTATTCTATTCTGTTCTTTAATGGTTCTTAGCAATAAAAGGAAACCAGGCCGCAAAGGACAAAATGGCTGGATACCATAAAAGCTGACACAAAACAGAGCATCATAGAACAACTCAAAGATGTAATGCAAGATCAGAAGACGTGGAGAGACCTGGCCTGTAGAATCGCCAAGAGTTGGAGACGACTGAATGGATAATCATCAACATTTCTTCCACAAGTGTTAATGCAAAATATTCTTTAGTTCAACTGAATCTACCAGCAAAGCAATCCAACCATTATCTTCAATGCAAATAGGGGGGGAGGGAAATCCAACAACAATCCCACAACAATTGCATTGCTTCAGGTATGCCTTTTCATACAGAATGCTAAATTATCTTATTATTTTGGTGTGCTATTCCCTGTGGACATTGAATATTCGCTTGTCTACTCTCTCACAGCTTTATTAGGATCTTGCTCCATTTCGTCTTTTGTCAAGAGTTGAGTAATGTTCTGTTGAGCCTTTGGTTTTTCCCCGCCTTCCCCAACTTATAGCCTAGACACAGCGTTGTTGTTTTTACAAACACCATGACAATGTCTTGCATTTGTCAAGTAAATAATTAAACATTCAAGGCTGTCTTCAAGGAACTTGCGACAGAACAAGTAAAAGAATTGGGGAATGTCAAGACTCCCCGTGAAACGAAGGAAACATGTGGAAGAGCCCCTTCGGAAGGGTTTTTAAAAACTTTCCTCAAAGAGGGCTAACGTCTTAATCAAGTAAATTCAAAATGCTGATTCGTGGCCAACAGAGCATCTTTTCCATCAATGCTTGATGACACTGGGGAAAAAAAAAGACTTATGACGTTTCCTCACGTTCACCACCATCTGTGGAGATTCTCAACCATCCCATCATCCAGGTCAGGGTTGTCCCAAAGGTGCTTTTTCCATTGGACTGTCTTGGGTTTTTTTTCCTTTGAAAACATTTTGTTTCTCATTCAAGAAGCTTCTTCGGTTCTAACTGACTGGAAGGGAACACAGGTGGTCCTTGACTTACGGCCACAATTGAGCTGAAAATTTCTCTTGCTAGAGTGTTTTGCCTCATTTTACGACCTTCCTTACCACATTCCTTAAGTGAACCACTGCTGTTATTAAGTTAGCAACCCAGTTGTTAAGTGAATCTGGTTTCCCCCACTGACTTTGCTTGTCAGAAGGAGAACCACGTCACCCCCTGGAGACGTGGCAAACGTCATAAATATGGGCCAGTTGCCGAGCCGCTGAATTTTGATCACGTGACCCGGAGGATGCTGCAACGGTCGCAAGTGTGATCAATGGGTCATAAGTCACCTTTTTCAGCCCCGTTGTAACTTCAAACGGTCCCTAAATGAATGGCTATAAGATCCTGTAGAAGGAGCGAATCATTTTCAAAGGGGAAAAAAAATGGGTCTTTCCATTTCTCCATTCCCCTCCAGTTAATTAGAACTGAAGAAGATTCTGGGAAGAGAAAGCAAAATCTTTTCAAAGAAAAACCAAGGCAGTCCAGTTGCCGTTTGGAAAAAAAAAAAAAGCAACTTCGGGATTTACACTCCTCGCAGCGTCCCAGGATTGCGATTTGGGCACGTGGCAACTATGGTGCATTTATGTGCATAAACCCATTTATGACAGCTTCCGTCTGTCCCGTGGTCACCATTTGTGACCTTCGCAGTTGGTTTCCGACAAGCAAAATCAACGGGGAAGCCAGTAGGGAAAGTTGCAAATTGAAGGACAAGGCAGAACATTTTGGTTCGTTGGGTCCCCCTGGTCCTCTCCATTTCAAAGCCCTCTTTTAATCTGAACCTGAAACAATATTAAAGTATGCAACATAAATAATTTCCTTCAATTATCAGGAAAGTACAGCAAGACATGAATTTTCGGGCTGATAGAGTTTTTAATCTTCAGGTTCCAAGCTTAATAATTTACTTAGGTGAGAAAGACATAGTCCTTTGCTGAGAAAATTAAAACATTTCTCTTCTTCTTCTTCTTCTTCTTCTTCTTCTTCTTCTTCTTCTTCTTCTTCTTCTTCTTCTTCTTCTTCTTCTTCTTCTTCTTCTTCTTCTTCTTCTTCTTCTTCTTCTTCTTCTTTATTTCTTTTCAAGGGAGAATCTTCTACCAACACCTCGGCTGGGGGCAGGGTGAGGAAAAAACGAAGTCTATATTGTAACTGTGGAAATTATAAAATTGTTGGCGACGGTGTAAGGGCGAGGGAAACGCTTGAAGTACCCAGTCACCTAGCTTTGTCAGAAGGCACGAAAGATTGACAATCTATTATGAATGCTTCACATCCCAGATAAATATTTCAATGCAAATAAATAAAGGATGGGAAAGTGTTTCCTCTCCTGAATGGATTTTTACAGCTGGCTGCGCATAATAGTTTGGAGACTGTTGGAGACTCTGGTCTCCTGTCCAAGACTTGGCATCCCACAAGACTCTCTGCTCCAAACAGCAACCAAGTTACACGATGCATTCAATTTGACGATACAACAAACCAATTAATCAACCCCCTTCAGACGGAATGTAAAACCAATCCACAGAAGATTGCAACGTTCATAGGTTCCCGCGAAGCAGGCTGCGTTTGGTTTTGCATTCTCCCATAATTACTCTAAAATGTACCGTTTGTGTCAAGAATAATAGTTTATTTATTTATTTATTTTAGCATTTTCTTTGGCTTCTTTTCGCTGTGAAGAAAGGGATGATCAGGACAACGTTGTTTCGGTGCCTGTCAGCATTTCTTTGCAGATGTCCAGAATAAAATTAAGGTGTGCAATCCGTGAATGGAACTTGCTTGATGTAACTGTTTGATTACCCGTTGAGTAATCATTGATTAGTAGCATTGTGAAAACAAAACAAGCGAGGGGGGGGGAGGAGAACAAGTTGATTTGGGTTCAGTTATTGTTTTCCTTTTTTTCATTCCGTTAATATGTCTATGCTCTAAACCAGTGATGGAGAACCTTTTAGAGACTGAGTGCCCAAACTGCAGCCCAAAACCCACTTATTTATCGCTGGGTGCCAGGTGGGCATGGCCTACTGGATGGGCATGGCTGAGGTGGTCATGGCAGACTGGATGGGTATGGCCAAGGTGGGCGTGATCACCTCGATGTTGCTTGTGGGGAGGGACACCTGTGGGGGCCGGGCAGGGTTGGAGGAGATCCAGGGGGTCTCTGGCAGGTGGGGCGGTGGGCAGGAGGCTCGTCCTGGGGGGTTGGTGAGGTAAGGCAAGGCAGGGCAGGACGGGGGTGCCATTGTCACAGGGAAAGGTGAGGCAGGGGCCGGGCCGGCTGCTGCCTGACACCATCGGCCCCTGCACACAGAGGCCAGCGAGCACATGGGTGCTGGGATGCATCTGGCCATGTGGGACCTCAGCGAGTTAGCGGGCAGCTGGTTGAAGAGGGACGGTTGCCATCTCTGGGGCATGGCGCGTGTGCCCATAGAGAGGGCTCTGAGTGCCGCCTCTGGCACGTGTGCCATAGGTTCGCCACCACTGCTCTAAATGAACAAGATGATTCCTCTGATGAATGGGGTGATCTTAACCTTAAAACAAATTTACAATGAGACAGCTTTTTACAACTTGTGGCAATAAATAAAATCAATACATTGAAGAATGGCTGCAGAACTTGGGTTTGGCTAGTCTAAAGAAAAGAAGAAACAGGGGTGACATGATAGCAGTATTCCAGTAGTTGAGGGGCTGCCACAAAGAAGAGGGGGTCAAATTATTCTCCAAAGCAGCAGAGAGCAGGACAAGAAACAATGGTTGGAAACTGATTGAGGAGAGAAGCAACCTGGAATTAAGGATAAACTTCCTGACAGTGAGGACAATTAACCAGTGGAACAGCTTGTCTCCAGAAGTCGTGGGTGCTCCATCACTGGAGGTTTTTAAGAAGAGACTGAACAGTCACTTGTCTGAGATGGTATAGGCTCGCCTGCTTGAACAGGGGGCTGGACTAGAAGACCTCCAAGGTTCCTTTCAGCTCTATTCTATTCAAGGATGCATGAACAGCCTGTAAAGCCAGCTGTATTAATGCCATAGGGTGATTGTGTTCCATCTAAAAAAAAAAAAAAAGACTCTCTGATCTTCCTAGTCATGGCTCAATCATTTAAATCAATTTCTCCGGAAAATTGTTGAGTATTTGGCAGTAATTCCTGAAGAACTTTAAAGTACGGGATGATATAGTAACTAAATTTACTTCAGATTTCTGGCAAAACCTACCCCAGTGAACAATGGGTTCGTTTAATGATTATGGTGTTCACTTTATGACCGTGGTATTCTGTTCATGACCCCATTTGCTAATAACTATGGCAAAAAAAAGGTTGTAATTTCGAGTCCGATTATGTGGTGACCTGCTTTGTGGCCATCACAGCATAGGACCATAATTGCCAGGTTCAATGACATTCGTAACTGGAGGACTACCCAATTTTCTCTGCATTTCATACAGTTTTACCCTGATTTTCCTTTTGTGAACTATTTTCAATTTACACGCGCAGTTGTAGGCCCTTGCATGGTACTTCAAATCACAAATTAAGTACAAAACATAGCATTCAACAAGAGCCAAAGTAGCCAAGTTTAAAATGTTGCACAAAGGCAGCCACTGGACTCTGATTGACTTGGTTAAGTCTGTGATGCTTCTGCAGCCCCTGGAGTTTCCATTAGTGTTGCCAAGACAAATATTATGAGTGTATCTCATTCTCAGGGTCATGTTCAAGCATAATACCGACTATTTCCAATTTAATATGATACCAAAGTTAGGATTCTAATTATGGGCCTTTTTGATTATGTAGCATTTGGGTTGAGGCTTGCAATAAATGCCACATTGTAGATTTTGGGGAAAGCTTGACATAACCAAAAGCTTTTGGATGTCAAGAAGACTATTGTACTGCTGTCAGAAGTATCTCATCATCAATTTTTACTTTCAATTGTTTGGCTACAGGCAAATAATTTTGCCAACATGAATATACTGTTACATCTGTGGTTACTCTGAATGCGGGAAAGAGGTGGGAAAAAGATACGAACTGTGTGGGAGAGGGAAAATGACTTTTTAAATCTCTTTCTCTCTCTCTCTCTCTCTCTCTTTCTCTCTCTCTTTCAAGATTTACAGGAGAAATTTTTGAATTCCATTCTTTAAAAATAAAGGATGGGCTCTCTTCTTTACATTAATTTTTCATTAATAAGTGTTCTGCTGAGTGGTTAATCAATTGTGATAAATAATGCAGCAGGTTTGCTTATGTAAAAATATGGGCTGAGTTTTAAAAGAAGGAAGTAAAGTAAAATCGGGACCAAATTCAATATCAATTTAGTAAAATCAAGTTTTGGAATCTCAATATCTTCCCAACATCAAAATCCACAATCCATATGAAGGGTTTCTATTAAATAACAAAAACTGGTTGGTTATACATTGATTTGTTTTCTTTAAATAGTCATTCAAATATTTATTTTACATGCCGAGTCTGTTTCTTCTAGATCTAGATAGCTGAGCAGGAGACAAGAAGATTAGGTTGGAGAAGAAAGAAGAAAGGAAACCATTTGTAGGCAGCATTAGCCTTTTATTTATGTTTTAATGAAGGGATACAAATCTAACCAGAGATTGTATGAACATAAACAGCGATAGCTAAATGGTAGATCCCTGGATATCTTGAAACAGACTTTCAGAATGGCTAAAAGACGAATTCCAAATAAATCTTTCTCAGTAACAAAAAATGTTCTGCATTATGGCTTCTGCTCTTAATATGTTCCTAGTTCAGAGGAACGAGAACTCAGATTTTAGTCTTCGGAAATATATCATCTCCACACTTCCCAACATGAAACTTGGTGTCAATGGGTACAATACTTCAGCAGAAATGGCTAAAATTTCTGCTTATTTAAAGGACCATTCACAAGAGAGATATTTTAATGTATGGAGAAGATGGATAGAATATGTTCAGAAGAAGTATGGAACTACAAAGTTTCACTTATTTTATGAGTAATGAATTTGTTTATAAACTTATGATGTTAAAGTTTGCAGAGAGTTAAGGGTTAGTATGATTTTGGTTATTGTATAATTAGTAAACTTAAATAGATTATGTTTAATATGTTTGTATAACCCTGTACTTGGCTCTGGGAAGTCGGGGTGGGGGAGGGGGGTGGGGGGAGGATGGGTTGAAGTTTAAGTAGCTCAGATAAGTAGAAATAGTTTTATTGTATATAAGATTGATGTTTTAATTTGGAGAGAGGAATTGCTCGGGCATTTCCCCTGGACCACATCCGGAGCGAGAAGATAGGAAGAAGGGGAGAAAAAAGTAGGAAGGTTGAGGAGAAGGAGGAGAGGGGGAGAGTGAGGAAGAGGAAGAAGAGGGAAAGAGGGAAGTAGGTTAGAGGGTAGATGCGGTTTGGGGGGAAATGGGTGAGCAATACCGAACGTTGTGTGTATTAATCTGCTTTATTTTTTATCTGAAGTATTTTTATGAATGTAATGCATTGTAAAATTGAAAATAAAAATTTTTTACAAAAAAAAAATGGGTACAATACTTCTACTGACCTTAGAGTTATCTGCAGGGATAAATAGGGTTACCAGCACCAGGCAGCAAATCTCCAGAATGCCCACTAGATGGCAGGAGAAAGCTAAAGTCTGCTGAATTTGTTTGCTCCCATCTAGTGGTGATCTAGATTTTTGCAGCCCAGACCTGAGCCTTAGACTAGCACAGGGGTAGGCAACCTTGGCTCCTTTATGACTTGTGGACTTCAACTCCCAGAATTCCTGAGCCAGCATGGCTCAGCTTGGAAACCTCTCCCTTTTCCTTCAGCATGGCTGGCTCAGGAATTCTGGGAGTTGAAGTCCACGAGTCATAAAAGAGCCAAGGTTGCCTACCTCTGGACTAGCAGGTTGTTGGGAACACTGATGCTCTATATCTCCTCTGGGGTTAAGAATACTCATAATTTCTTAAAGGGCCCAGTTGTCCAGAGTGATAGATTTCTCCATGGTCATTAAACATTAAGTAACCACACCAGCAAATTCCCGACTTCTGATGTGGGCCATAAATTACCTTATTAAGAAGAAGCAAAAGCCACCCCATGTCATCTGGCAGACAAACCTTTCATTTCTTTCTTTCATTTTTCTGCTGGGTCTACCACTCCTGATAACGCTCTTTGTCGCCTCTACCAAAAGTGTAGCAATCAGTGAAGATAATTATACGTAGAGTTAGTGACACACCACGTACTATTCAGAAGCTACAACACAATCAGGACGTCAATTATTTAAACCGTAACTAACATAGCTCTGCATGTCTTTCCAGGGCTTCGACAGAACACGGAGCATTGTTAGAACGGCATAAAAGAGAAAATGAAATATTAATGAGAGACAGCTTTTGTTCTCAGCACAGCAAGACCGAGGTGGTTGTAAAAACTGGATTCCTGCAGTTGCTACAGTTTTAATTAGGAAGGTCACAATCTTCCTACCCTTTCTTGGGTTCTTTTAATTTCCACAGAGGAAGAAGGCTTCCGCGTTTTATTGAACCCCATTGAATTTTTATTTTTAGAAATCAAAACAGCAACATTCCTTGGCATCTGTTGTGAGTTCTAGGTGTTATTTGCTCTTTAGAGATAAAGCTGTTTCTATAAACTTTAAAATAAAAAGAGGAGGCAAATTATTTCGTATGGGGAGAACCTGCTCCACAGGGATATTGTAGTCAGAAGAAGAAGAAGAAGAAGAAAAATCTTTACAGCCCCAACACTTGAATCCACTTAAGGCCAAAAATATAGAATAGACATTATACATCAGCTCTGCTGGATGGATATAAAAACAGATTTTAACCATGTCTCGACTAAGATTCTGTTTGTTCAAGACAGCAAACAATAGAGTGTCAATGAGATATCAGAATGCTTGACTTAAATAGGAGTCCCCATCAGGATGAGATCTAGGTTCAAAAGGCAACTGGATTGTCTTTGTTTTTCCTTGAAGATGTTTCGCTTTTTATCCAAGAAGCTTCTTCAGTTCGGACTGAAGATCTTCAAGGAAAAATAAAGAAAGCCCAGCTGCTTTTTGAAAATGGGACAACCATGACCTGGATGACTGAGAATCTCCATAGATGAGATCTAGGATAAGCTACGATAGGCAGGTCAAACACGCGGCCCACAGGCGGGATGCGGCCCACGCAGGCCACGCCCACCTTGGTCCCGCAAAGGCAAAATAAATCCCGATACGTCTCATACGGCCTGCGATGCGATCAAGTTTGACAACCCTGAGCTAAGGCATAACTGCCACTTTTCACTGCTAATATGTTTCATTACTGAAAGAGGGAAGTGAATGGTTGAAACGTTACTGGTTACTTGTCATCCTGGTTACTGGCTCAGTGGTTAAGATGCTGGGCTTGTTGATTGGAAAGCTGGCAGCTTGGTTCGAAACCCGAGCATCATGCGACAGGATGAGCTCCTGTCCTCGCCTCAGCTCCTGCCACCTAGCAGTTCGAAAACATGCAAACGCAAGTAGATAAATAGGTACCACTTCGGTGGGAAGATAACAGCGTTCCGTGACATGGAAATGTCTTTGAAATGGAAATGAGCACCACCCCCTAAAGTCGGCAATGACTAGCGGGAATAAAATCTATAGGTAAAAGATAAAAGATAAAAGATTCTGGTGATTTTTTTTTTTTATTTCTATAGCCCTTCACCATTTTGGTGGTTAGTTCTTTTTTGTTGCAAACCTGGATGATCATGACTAACTCAGCTCAGATGCTACAAACATTGAGCACATTAAAATAATACAAAGTACAACAACAATCATGGTTTCTGTGTAGCATTTGAGCATTTTGGCATATCTATCTACAATCAACGTTTTTTAAAAAAAATATGAATGTATAGGACTTACGTGGTATATTTAAAAATAAGAGTCATTTAAAAATAATAATTTGCACATTGAACAATAGATTAGCATCTGAAAAGCTCTCAGATAATCCATGATTATGACATCTATTAAAAACAGTCACATTTGAAAAACAGGGAAGTATAATTAGAACTAAATTGTTCCCGCTCTAGGCTTTCATAAAATGAAACATAGACAATCAGATTTTAGGACAATAGAAGACAAGTTAGCTCTAATTTGACTATAGATAGTTTAACCACATTCCTGTTAGTCATTTTCTAATATAGTCATTTATGTAATTACATCTGATTTTTAGCAGTCCTTGGGAGAGAATATTCTTAATTTATTGATCTTCAAAAATGTAATTTTTTATTTTTTGTACCTATTTGTAGGAATAAATTAGATTTCCATGACAAAAGCCAATTTACAGCTTTCAGTTTTTTTATAGTTCTTGTAGTATGTATAGATTAGCAAAAGTTATTCTGTTATTGCTTTAATAGAGCTGTGTG
Source organism: Crotalus tigris (assembly GCF_016545835.1). Classification (NCBI taxonomy): domain Eukaryota; kingdom Metazoa; phylum Chordata; class Lepidosauria; order Squamata; family Viperidae; genus Crotalus; species Crotalus tigris. The sequence continues at coordinate 896,061 of NW_024096999.1, read as the reverse complement.
GATTTTTCCCTTCCAACTGATTTCAAGACAAAATAATAGCTAAAATAAATTAGATTGTGAGTTAGATGTAGTTTTTGGGGTTAAAGGACTGCAAACTTGGTTCTGCTATCCACCACTTAATTCTGCTGACATGTCTATTTTGAGCCACATCTTTGCATTTAATTCCAATTAATGGATTTCAAACTCCAATAAAAACAGATGGCCGATATTAGGAGCTGAATTCTGTCCACATCTTCTCGAGCTGAAGAGGCCCATAAACCAATCTTCCTTTTCCTCAATTTTTTAAAATAGCAAATAATTGTCTTAAGTTAGTACAGAGGAATGTTTGTGGTTACTGTATCAAGCCTTAAAAACAAAGCAAGAACAGCTGAAGAATTTAAGCCCAGTTACTTTGGGGAAGTAATGACTTCATTCCCTTATGTCCTTCTCCATCCTATGCTGTAAATGTTTCCAGGTCATGGAACACATGCCATATATCCCTGTTTTTGTAAATGTTGTAGAAAGTCAGCAAATACATCGCAGCGGTTTGGCCATATAGAGAGAAGGAATGACTGAAAGAGTGAATGGGTCACTAGAAAACCAAAGACAGTTGAGGGCTGAATGGACTGATGAGATAGCAATAGCACTTAGACTTATATACTGCTTCACAGTGCTTTACAGACCTCTCAAAGTGGTTTCCAGAGTCAGCATCTTGCCCCCAAGAATCTGGGTCCTCGTTTTACTGGCCATGGAAGGATGGAAGACTGGATCAACCTTGAGCTGGGAAGAATCAAACTGTTGGCAATGGGCAGAATTAGCCTGCAATACTGCATTCTAATCACTGTTCTACCACGGCTCTTAAGATTTTTTGAGATGCTTAAGAAGAGACAAGTAAGAAGTTTAAACCAGAAAAGGCAATGCATGAAGTAGTCTACTGGCATGATGGATGAAACAACGGGAAATTATAGGGCAGGTACACGAATGGTGTTGATTGAAACTAGATGCAGCGGATGGAAACGAACCAAAGAGAGAAACAACCTTGGACTAAGGAGAAATTTTCTGACATATAGAAATTATAGAAATCAATTGTTAGCAAATGTTTTTTAAATGTAAACCCAGACAACACACTGTTTACCAAATATTAAGGTGACCATGTTAAAAAATTAATAAAATATAATTATATATATGGCACAAATCTGATGAGAAGTGCAATGCCTGCCTCCAGAAGCTGTGAATATTCCAACACTGGAAGTTTTTAAGAAGAGACTGGACAGCTGTTTGTCTGAAATGGTATAGGGTTTCCTGCCTGAGCAGGGGGTTGGACTAGACGTGCTTTTTCTGATGTCAAGTAATGTCGTTTACTCCAAAAGGAAGTAGTGTGGTGAATAAATAGACATTTATAAACCTTAAATATCTCATCAGTCCTCCAGAAAAGTAAACGTATGTCTGTTCTTCTTGAAAAGGGACAAGGGAAGGGAGAGAGATTTTTTTCTGGATTACTCTGGAGTAAATGCATTTCTGCATTGCATCCTGCAATAGCCTCTGAACTAATGCCCCTATGGCAAATGTACCACCTCAAACTCACTAAGATCCAATGACAATTGAATTATACTTAATACAATTCACTCTTTGCTTTAAAAACCAACTAAGTTAAAAGGTAGCCTAGCTATGCTTACGGCTGTTGGGCCCTGCCAGGGGAAGTTGGACAAAACAGAAGTTCTTTTTTTTTCTCCCCTTTCAGTTTCAGTAGGCAGCAAGGTGCAAAGTTGGCGAGCTTCACAGCCCGGTTCAACCTCTCGGCGCTGTAAGGAGAGCTCCCACTGCCTGCCAAAACCATGCCCACCCAGTAGGCCACACCCACTGCATCCACGCCCACCCAGTAGGCCACACCCACCCTGGCCATCCCTACCCAACCCACCCCCAGGGCAACCACAGTGCTGATGTGGCCCTCAATGAAATTGAGTTTGACATCTAGAAAGTGTGCAGAGAAGAGCAATGAAGATTATCAGGGGTCTGGTGGTTCAATCGGGCAATGAAAGACTGAGGCTAAGGGAGCTAAATATGTTTTGCCTAATGAAGAGAAGGCTTAGGAGAGACATGACAGCCATTTTCCAATGCTTGAAGGCTGTGCATGAGGAAGAGGACATTGATTTATTCTCCCTAGAACTTGATGGCAGGACAAGAAGCAATGGGTAGAAGCTCATCAAATGGAGATTCAGTCTGTAACTAAGGAGGAATTTCCTGATAGTGAGAACAATGGAACCACTTGCCTCCTGAAGTTGTAGGTGCTCCATCACTGGAGGTGCTCAAGAAAGGATTGGACAATCATTTGTCCAGGATGGTATAAGGATGCCTGCTTTGGTTGGACTAGTCCAGGGGTCTTCAAATTTGGCCCTTTTATGACTTGTGGACTTCAACTCCCAGAATTCCTCAGCCAGGCACAAGTCATAAAAGGGCCAAGTTTGAAGACCGCTAGACTAGAAGATCTCCAAAGTCCCTTCCAGCCTATGATTCTTGCTAAGAGTCAAATGTCAATCAGGTCTCGAAAGAAGCAGAAGTGGCTGATCCAAAACTAGATTTAGATAACTGAACTGAGAAGCTGCAAGAATTGAAAGAGGAAAAGAAACATTTCTGAGGTTCTCGTTCAGCGAACATTCCTGATCACTCTGAAGACATGGTTCTTCTCGATTCTTTGATGATTCTTCTATTCTGATTCATCACCCAAATGACACACATTGTGTCATTTGGGGCAATGGCATACAACAGATCAAGGCTTTTCGACCAGTGATACGGGTACCACCTGTGGTACATTTGCACCTGGCAGGTAGTACGCAACCATCCTAGAAAAGTGGTAACAGGGGAGGGGAATGAACTGAACTGGTGGCAGCACCGCACAAGCCTGAGCGAGAGATGGCTGGAGCTGCAAGGGTGTCAGGGCTCAGCGGAAGCACCAGGATTAGTGCCAGGCTTCAGCTGGAGCTTGGTGCTGATCTTGGCGCTTCTGCTGAGCCCAGAAGAAGTGCTGATCAGCTGGAATATTGCAGCATCTCCAGGGTCTTTTGATTTACATTCAGATGCTTGGCAACTGATTCATATTTATGACGCTCACAGTGTCCCATGGTCTTGTGAAATGATCAAAACCTGCTGCAACCACCCAGAAGACAGGGAATAAAAACCAAACTCCCCCCACCCCACCCCCACTACCAATCCTCAACAAAAAATGTTCACAACAATGAAAACCTCGGACAGGAAGAAGAGCGCGGCGGGTGGGCAGGCAGGTGTCTTGCTCGGCTGTTTCCTTGGGGGGCGCTTTTTCCAGTGCCATTGTAACTTTGAACAGTCACGAAGCGAACTGTTGTAAGTCGAGGACTACCTGTACTTTATCACTTTTTTCCTTTTGGGGGGGTCATCAAGTTTTTGACACCTTGCTAGGCGACTGGTGGTACTCGGATATTGCCATATCATAAAAGTGGTACAATGGGTGAAAAGGTTGAAAAGCCCTGCAATAGATGCACATCTGTGTTATGTGTGAGATCATGAATCATGTGACACCATAACCAGTTGACCTAGAAAGACTACAGTCCCTTAATAGAGAAAGAGCTTGGCTTTAAACAGGTGTGAAAGGCTTTCAAATGACTTAAAATTTTGAATCATGAGGCGTCTCAACAATACCTCAGTCAGCTCTTGAAAAAAATCCACACCACGCCTGTCATTGAAGCAGACGATCTCTCCCAGTGCAAATAAATTGTATGGAAAATAAAGGATAGATGAAACAAGGGACTAGGGGCAGAATTTGAATGGCCCTTAAAGCTTTTAATTAACACTCTCTGAAAAGCAGTCCTTTCTCTCAAGCAAGTAATAAGAAGCCAGAGTATGGAGTCTTTGTGGATGCTCAGTTCCTGCCTGCACGCCAAGAAACCAAGAAAAGACTAATCAGCATTGTTTTAAAACCACTTTTTTTCCTCTGCCAAGTTTCAATCTCTCATTAGTTCACTCTTAGCTGGCACCATAATATTTGAAAATCACCAAAGGAACCAAGATTTTCCTTAATCCCCCATCAAAGGCCAGGCTCATAAAGGATGCCATTTCCATGCAAGAGGGCTGCAAGGCTGGCCCTGCTCAATTTCACAAACACGCACACAAATACACAGACACTCACACACAGCCCTCTCTTTGGTCCTCAGAAAGAACTAGAACAGGGGTAGGCAACCTCTGCTCTTTTATGACTCATGGACTTCAGCTCTCAGAATTTATGAGTCATAAAAGAGCCGAGGTAGAGCCGAGGTTGCCTACCCCTAAACTAGAACAACTATTTTGGACTCATTAGCTTTCGGAAGCATGCTGAGTTAAAGACCACCCATCTTAAAGCATGGCTGGCTGGAGAATTCTGGGAGTTAAAGTCCACAAGTCTTAAAGTTGCCATGTTGAACATCCCTGCTGTAAAACGTTCCATGACAAAATAATGGCTGGTAGACTCACATCTTCTCCAAACCTATTCTCCAAAACACGCACCCGTGAGCAGAGGGATTGGACACCCTTGCTGGCTGGGGATTTCTGGGAGTTGACGTCCACAAGTCTTAACATTCCCAAGGCTGGACAGCCACAGAGATGTTTCAATTGTAGTTTTTTTAAAATAATAATAATAATAAATTCTACCACCAATGCATTAGTTAAGTAGGCCAGGGGTCCCCAACCCCATTCCGTGGACCGGTACTGGGCCACTGCATGCCTGCAACTGGTCTGCACAATCAAGCAAAGTCCCATCTGTGGGATTCAGGCAGCACACAAAACCACACACACTTCAGTCAATGGAAAAACCTCGAGAGCATCCTGTCATACAGCATCACTGTCTGGTTTGGAGGCATCACTGCTTCAGATAGGAAGGCGGTGCAGAGAGTGGTGAGAATGGCCGAAAAGATCATTGGCAGTTCCCTCCCTCCCATCCAGGACATAGCACAGAAGTGCTGCTTGAGCAGGGTCCGTAAGATCATCTGGGACACTACACATCCTCTCCACAACCTGTTTTCCTTGCTACCTTCTGGGAGGAGGCTTCGTGGTATCCATAGCAGAACATCCAGATTCAACCATGGTTTCATTCCATACAGCATTAACCTTGTGAACTCTCAAGCTTCCTCCTTCCATTATATATTCGGGATGGACAGTATTTAATATTTATTTGCTACGTATATGTAGGGATGTGGGTCTATACATATGTTGTTCATAGTATGTTTAGATGTGTGTTATGTATGTGTTTCACTTTGAGAGCGGACTACTAAATTTCATTTGTGATGTGTGCCGTTGTGCCCACAGTAAAAAAATGACAATAAAGGGTATCTTATCTTATCTCCATGGAACAGTCCCTGGTACTCCAAAAGTTGGGGACCTCTGAACTAGGCAATGATATAGCTTTGGCTGGATCAGTCAAAGGGAAGTTCTCACACTTTGAATAGAATAGAATATCTTTATTGTCACTGTGTAACTCACAACAAAATTAAGTAATACATTGGTTGAAATTGCATGACTTTCCTGTTCACAAAGGGGGGGGGAAATGTGCAACCTCATCTAAATATATCTAAAGAGAATCTTGAAGACAGCACATTTTTAAAGAGCGGGGAGGGAGGGAAACCCAACATTGTACTGTGAGTCCTGAAATCAAAAAGCTGCCCAATTTCCGAATTCATGTATAACAATGCTGCATATCGTGAGGTGACTCTAAAGAGAGTCTGTGGGAGTTTACAGCTAATGAGGCTCAGCAGTGGCTTCTGACAGTGTGCTTATGTCTTGCCAGATCTTGTCAGCCCTCTGAGGTAGGCAAGGTCAAGAAAGAAGCTCAGTGGGGATCCCAGAAATATTCTTCATTGTACGAAGGTAAAATAACATAATCGCAAAAGCTCCTTGTTTCTTTGTTGCCCCACCTTATCCCCCCAAAAAATCTTATTCTGAGTTTCTTTCCCAGACTTTGCTATTTCTCAGGACAGAGTGGTCTTTTGCCAAAGCCCCCCCACCCTTTAACCATCCATAGAATCACAGGACTAGAAGGGACCTTGGAGGTCTTCTAGTCCAACCACCTACCCAAGCCAGGAGTCCTTATACCATTCTGGACAAATGTTTGTCCAATTCTTTTGTTTTAAACCTCCAGCGATGGCTCACCCAGAACTTGTGGTGGCAACCTGTCCCATTGATTAATTGATCTCACTGCCAGGAAATTCCTCCTTAATTCCAGTTGCTTCTCTCTTGGATGAGCTTCCACCCGTTGCTTCTTGTCCTGTTCTCTGGTGCAATGGAGAGGAAATCCACCCCTCTTCCCTGTAGCAGACCAGCGCAGTAACTCAGTGGTTAAGTTTCTGGACTTATCATCTGGAAAGCTGGCAGTCCAGGTTTGAGTTCTGAGTGCCACGTGACAGAGTGAGCTCCTGTTCCTTGCTCCAGCTCCTGCCCACCTAGCAGTTTGAAAGCATGCAAATGCAAGTACCGTATATTCTGGCTTATAAGATGACTTTTGAGAGCGTTGAAACAGGTGCCGAACTCGGGGGTCATCTTATATGCCGAGTCATCTTATACGCCAGAAATAATGGTAGTTTCCGGCGTATAAGACGACTTTCTAGATATGCGACTCGGTGTTGATCATCTTATACGCCAGAAATAACGTAGTTTCCGGTGTATAAGATGACTTTCTAGGCATGTGACTCGGTGTCGATCGTCTTGCGACTCGGTGTCGAAGTCGGGGGTCGTCTTATATGCCGGGTCACCCTATACGCTAGAATATACGGTAGATAAATAGGTGCCACTATGGTGGGAAGGTAACAGCACTCTGTGATATCACACTGACCAGATGACTGTGGAAATGTCTTGGACAGTGTTGATTCAGTGGCTTTGAAACAGAGATGAGCACCGCCCCCTAAAGTCAGCTATGGCTAGTGGAGTAAAACCTGTAGGGACTCCTTTACATTTACCTTGAAATATTCACTCATTCATTCCTCTCCCCTATTCAAGGCCAAAGCTATATTCCATCCTGGATGGAATGCTAGCTATGTTGATGAACAAGTCCCTTGAAGCTGTAAGGCTGTATCTGTTGACTTACAACTCTAACATTTCTCATTTTTATGGCTTTCTTTTTCTTCAGTTTACATCATGGAGGCATAATTGGTTGATACCAAAAATGCTCTTCAGAAGGATTTTTATGGAAACCTCATAGTAATGGCTCAGACAGGTTGACATTGACTCTGGTAGATAAACTGGGTGAGCAGAACCCCCTGAGCAATCAGTTTTACGTTCATTCACAATTTTAAAAAAAATTGATCGCTTTCTGTTCAGTTTATGAATATATTTGCGAGTTGATGATCATTCGCATCAAAACAGTGAACCAACAATCCATAGTTCTACTATGTCTAAAAAGAGTTTCTTCTACAGAGGTGGGCAGTGAGCTGTAATCCAGCGAATCTATAACATTGTTATTTATTTACTTATTTATTTACTATACTTAAATTTAGGTCTAGAGTTTATCCAACTCTATTATTCTTTTTAGACTATGTCCAGAATGTTTCTGTCAAAGCAAGAATATTTTTATACATTATACATAAATATTTTTATACATTATAAAAAAAAGCAAATAAAGACACACATAGAAGTTAGCAAAGATAGTTTTATGGTCACTTTATGGTAATAGACCTAAAAATGAATTGACCTGGTGCATTTCCTTACAATATGGTGTCTTTCTCATATACTGATCAACTATTCCTGTTGCTTTCCTTCCCCACTTCTTCCTAACAATCACATATATTGTTAATTGAGAGTCCCTCATTAAACTTTCTACATTTCCTAAAATAATCAAAATGAAGGAGAATGAAAATCCTGGTATTGTTTTTTTTTTTTTTTAAAAACTACCTGGGAAAACTGATGGGATAAATAAACAACAGAACGAATATCATCAAGGAATACAAAAGCTGAGGGAGGCATCTTGTCTTGATCTGATACCAGCAAGAAATAAAGCTTTCTGATCGAAAATCTGATTGAAATTGCACAAAGAAATCATTATTGGGAGGGGGGGGAACAACAACACCATACTGAACAGCTCTCATTTCTGAGAGAGAGGGGGAAAAAGGAAGATTTCAAAGACTCAGAGAGCAAAAGTTTTCCTGTTTCAAAGTGGGGGATGGGATGAGAGATGGGAACGAAATCTCCTGTTTGTTCACTGCATGCTGAGTCTTCCGTGATGAAATACACAGAATTGTAAAGACCTAAATTCTAAGTGCACAACAATGCCCTTGAGTTGGGATTGGACGGCTGCATTCATTCATTCTGTGTGCCTCTTGCTTATCTGCTTTTCTTCTCTTCACTGCGGCCCAATACATTGAAAACAATATGGTGAACCACTTCACATTGGCTGGGTTATTAAAATGGGAACAGCTTCTCCATGCCTACGACTAGATGGGTTAGTGCTCTCTAATTAATGCTCGCCATCCCAGAAGCTTGTGGATGATTTACATATAAATATATTTCTTTGCAACAAGCAGAAAAGTTTCTTCTTCTTCTTCTTCTTCTTCTTCTTCTTCTTCTTCTTCTTCTTCTTCTTCTTCTTCTTC